>NC_091999.1:67777459-67962459 GCF_044704955.1 Pristiophorus japonicus
TAATGTGATCCCTGTTGGACTGCACTTTGATCTCTGTGGAACTAGATTGCGATTCCCCTGTGGGACTGGACTTTGATCCCTGTGGGACTGGACTGCGACCCCTGTGGGACTGGACTGTGACCCCTGTGGGACTGGACTGTGATGCCTGCGGTACTGGACTGTGATCCCAGTGCGACTGGTCTGTGATCCCCTTGGGATTGGGCTATGAAGCCTGTGGGGCTGGCCTGTGATCCCTGAGGGATTGTACTGTGATCCATGTTGAACTGGACTGTGATAACTGTGGGTCTGGCCTTTGATCCCACGGGACTGGACTGTGATCCTTTTGCGACTGGGCTGTGATACCTGTGAGACTGGGCTGTGATTCTTGTGGGACTCAAGTGCAACCAGTGTGGGACCAGAGTTTGACCCCTGTGTGACTGAACTGCGACCCCTGTCGGACTGGCCTGTGATTCCTGTGGGATTCGATTGCGATCCCTGTGGGACTGGACTGTGATCTCTATGGGACTGAACTGTGATCCCTATGCGACTGGAGTGTGACCCCTGTGGGACTGGACTGTTACACCTGTGGGACTGGACTGTCATCCCTGTGGGGTTGGACTGTGACCCCTTTGGGATTGGACTGTGATCTCTGTGGGACTAAACTGTGATTCCTGTGGAACTGGACTGTGATCCCTGTGGAACTGGACTGTGATCGCTGAGGGAACGGAATGATCCCTGTGGGATTGGAATGTGATCCCTGAGGTACTGAACTATGATCCCTGTGGGACTGGACTGTGATCCCAGTGGTACTTGGCTGTGACCCATTGGGACTGGACTGTGACCCCTGTGGCACGGGGCCGTGACCCCTGTGGGACTGGACTCTGATCGCTGAGGGAGTGGACTGTGATCCCTGTGGGATTGGACTATGATCCCTGAGGTACTGCAATGTGATCCCTGTGGAACTAGACTGTAATACCTGTGGGTCTGGACTGTGATCCCTTTGGAACTGGACTGTGATCACTGTGGGACTGCATTGTGTTACCTGTGGGATTGGACTGTGACCCCGGGGGGACTGGACTGTGACCCCTGTGGGACTGGACTGTGATCTCTATGGGACTGGATTGTGATACCTGTGGGATTGGACTGTGACCCTTGTAGGACTGGACTGTTACCCCTTTGCGACTGGTCTGTGACCCCTGTGGGACAGTAATGTGATCCCTGTGTGACTACATTGTGATCTCTGTGGAATGGACTGTGATCCCTGAGGGATTGGACTTTGATCCATGTTGAACTGGACTGTGATAACTGTGGGTCTGGACTTTGATCCCTGTGGGACGGGACTGTGATCCTTTTGCGACTGGGCTGTAATACCTGTGAGACTGGGCTGTGATTCTTGTGGGACTCAAGTGCAACTACTGTGGGGCCAGAGTTTGACCCCTGTGTGACTGAACTGCGACCACTGTCGGACTGGCCTGTGATCCCTGTGGGATTCGATTGCGATCCCTGTGGGACTGGACTGTGATCTCTATGGGACTGGACTTTGATCCCGAAGCGACTGGAGTGTGACCCCTGTGGGACTGGACTGTTACACCTGTGGGACTGGACTGTTATCCCTGTGGGCTTGGACTGTGACCCGTTTGGGATTGGACTGTGATCCCTGAGGTACTGCACTATGACCCCTGTGGGACTGGACTGTGATCCCAGTGGTACTGGACTGTGACCCTTTGGGACTGGACTTTGACCCCTGTGGCACGGGGCTGTGATCCCAATGGAACAGGAATGTGATCCCTGTGGGACTGGACTCTGATCGCTGAGGGAGTGGACTGTGATCCCTGTGGGATTGGACTATGATCCCTGAGGTACTGCACTGTGCTCCCTGTGGAACTAGACTGTAATACCTGTGGGTCTGGACTGTGATCCCTTTGGAACTGGACTGTGATCACTGTGGGACTTGCGTGTGATCTCTGTGGGACTGCATTGTGTTACCTGTGGGATTGGACTGTGACCCCTGTGGGACTGGACTGTGACCCCTGTGGGATTGGACTGTGATCTCTGCGGGACTGGATTGTGATACCTGTGGGATTGGACTGTGACCCTTGTAGGACTGGACTGTTACCCATTTGCGACTGGACTGTGACCCCTGTGGGACAGTAATGTGATCCCTGTGGGACTACATTGTGATCTCTGTGGGACTGGATTGGGATCCCCTGTGGCAAAGGACTATGATCCCTGTGGGACTGGACTGCGACCCCTGTGGGACTGGACTGTGACCCCTGTGGGACTGGACTGTCATCCCTGTGTGACTGGACTGTGATCCCTGTGGGACTGGATTCCAATCACTGTGGGACTGTGCAATGAAGCCTGTGGGAATGGAGTGTGATCCCTGAGGGATTGGACTGTGATCCATGTTGAACTGGACTGTGATACCTGTGGGTCTGGTCTGTGATCCCTGTGGGACTGGGCTGTGCCTCTTGTGGGACAGGCCTGCAATCACTTTGGGACCGGAGTTTGACCCCTGTGGTACTGAACTGCGACCTCCGTGGGACTGGCCTGTGATCACTGTGGGATTCGATTGCGATTCCTGTGGGATTAGACTGTGATCCCTGTGGGACTGGACTGTAGTCTCTATGGGAATGGACTGTGATCTCTGTGGGACTAAACTGTGATCCCTGTGGAACTGGACTGTGATCTCTGTGGGACAGGACTGTGATCCTTGTGGAACCGGACTGTGATCCCTGTGGGATTGGTGTGTGATCGATGTGGGACTGGACTGTGATGCCTGTGTTACTGGACTGTGATTGATGTGGGACTGGACTGTGATCGCTGTGCTACTGGAGTGTGACCCTGTGGTACAGGACTGTGACCCATGTGGGACTGGGCTGTGATCCCAGTGGGACTGGACTGTGACCCCTATGGTACAGGACTGTGACCCCTGAGGGATAGGCCTGTGATTCCTGTGGGACTGGCATGTGATCCCAGTGGGACCGGACTGTGATCCCTGTGGGACAGAACTGTGACCCCTGTGGGATTGGACTGCGACCCCTGTGGGGCTGGGCTGTGATCCCAGTGGGACTGGACTGTGACCCCTGTGGGACTGGATTGTGACCCCTGTGGGACTGGGCTGTGAGACCAGTGGGACTGGACTGTGACCCCTGTGGGACTGGACTGCGATCTCTGAGGGACTGGACTGTGATCCCGATGCGACTGGACTGTGACCCCTGTGGGACTGGACTGTGACCGCAGTGGGACCGGACTGTAATCCCTGTGGGACGTAACTGTGATACCTGTGCGACTTGTCTGTGATCCCAGTGGGACTGGAGTGTGATCCCTGTGGAACTGGACTGTGATCCCTGTAGGACTGCACTGTGATCTCTGTGGAACTGGACTGTGATCCCTGTGGGAGAGGACTGTGACCCCTGTGGGACTGGACTGTGACCACTGTGGGACTGGACTGTTCCCGCAGTGGGACCGGACTGTGATTGCTGTGGGACTGGACTGTGATCCCTGTGGAACTGGACTTTGACACCTGTGGGATTGGACTGTGATCCTTGTGGGACTGCACTGTGATGACTGTGGAACTGGACTGTGATCCCTGCGGGACTGGACTGTGATCCTGTGGGACTGAACTGTGACACCTGTGGGACATGACTGTTATCACTCTGGGACTGGAATGTGATCCCTTTGGGACTGGACTGCGATCCCTGTGGGACTGCACTTTGATGTCTATGGGACTGGATTGTGATTCCCCTGTGGGACTGGACTGTGATGTCTGTGGGACTGGACTGCGACCCCTGTGGGACTGGACTGTGACCCCTGTGGGACTGGACTGTAATCCCTGTGGGACAGAACGGTGATCCCTGTGGAACTGGACTTTGATACCTGTGGGCTTGGACGGTGATCCCTTGCGGGACTGCAATGTTATCACTCTGGAACTGGACTGTGATCCCTGCGGGACTGGACTGTGATCCCTGTGGGACATAACTGTGACACCTGTGTGACTTGAATGTGATCCCTGTGGGACTGGACTGTGATACCTGTGGAACTGGACTGTGATCCCTGAGGAACTGATTTTGATGGTGTGCGACTGGACTCTGATCCGTGTGGGACTGAACTGTGCCCCCTGTGCGACAGGACTACTGTCCCTGTGGGACTGGAGTGTGATCCCGGTGGGACAGGACTGTGATCCCTGTGGGATTGGACTGTCATCCCTGTGTTACTGGACTGTGATTCCTGTGGAACTGGACTGTGATCCCTGTGGTACAGGATTTGATCCCTCTGGTACTGGACTGTGACCCCTGTGGTCCTAGACTGTGACCCCTGTGGAACTGGGCTGTGATCCCAGTGGGTCAGGAATGTGATCCCTGTGGGACTGGACTCTCATCGCTGAGGGACTGGACTGTGATCCTGTTATTGGACTGTGATCCCTGAGGGATTGGACTGTGATCCCTGTGGAACCAGACTGTAATACCTGTGGGACAGTAATGTGATCCCTGTGGGACTGCACTGTGATCTGTGTGGGACTGGATTGTGATACCTGTGGGATTGGACTGTGACTGCTGTGGGACTGGACTGTTACACTTTGGGACTGGACTGTGACCCCTGTGGGACAGTAATGTGATCCCTGTGGGAATGGATTGTGATTTCCCTGTGGGAGTGGACTTTGATCCCTGTTGTACTGGACTGTGACCCCTGTGGGCCTGGAAATTGACCCCTGTGGGACTGGACTGTGATCCCTTCGGGACTGGACTGTGATCCCTGTGCGACTGGTCTGTGATCCCCGTGGGACTGGGCAATGAAACGTGTGGGACTGGACTGTGATCCCTGTGCGACTGGTCTGTGATACCCGTGGGACTGGGCAATCAAGCCTGTGGGACTGGACTGTGTTCACTGAGAGATTGGACTGTGATCCCTGAGGTACTGCACTGTGATCCCTGTGGTACTGGACTGTGACCCCTGTGGGACTGGGCTGTGATCCCAGTGGGACAGGAATGTGATCGCTGTGGAACTGGACGGTGATCACTGAGGGACTGGACTGTGATCCCTGTGGGATTGGACTATGATCCATGAGGTACTGCACTATGATCCCTGTGGAACTAGACTGTAATACCTGTGGGACTGGACTGTGAACCCTGTGGGATAGGACTGTGATCCCTGTGTGACTTGAATGCAATCCCTGTGGGATCTAAGTTTGATCCCTGTGGGACTGAACTGTGACCACTGTGGGACTGGACTGTTACCGCAGTGGGACCGGACTGTGATTGCTGTGGGACTGGACTGTGATCCCTGTGGAACTGGACGTTGACACCTGAGGGATTGGACTGTGATCCCTGTGGGACTGCACTGTGATGACTGTGGAACTGGACTGTGATCCCTGCGGGACTGGACTGTGATCCCTGTGGGACTGGACTGCGACCCCTGTGGGACTGGATTGTGATTCCCCTGTGGGACTGGACTGTAATGTCTGTGGGACTGGACTGCGACCCCTGTGGGACTGGACTGTGAGCCCTGTGGGACTGGACTGTAATCCCTGTGGGACAGAACGGTGATCCCTGTGGGACTGGACTTTGACACCTGTGGGATTGGACGGTGATACCTGCGGGACTGCAATGTTATCACTCCGGAACTGGACTGTGATCCCTGCGGGACTGGACTGTGATCCCTGTGTGATTTGACTGTGATCCCTGTTGGACTGGACTGTGATCCCTGTGGGACTGGATTGTGATTCCCCTGTGGGACTGGACTGTGATCCCTGTGGGACTAGACTGCGACCCCTGTGGGACTAGACTGTGACCCCTGTGGGACTGGACTGTGATCCCTTTGGGACTGGAATGTGATCCCTGTGCGACTGGTCTCTGATCCCCGTGGGACTGGGCAATGAAGCCTGTGGGACTGGACATGTGATCCCTGAGCGATTGGACTGTGGTCCATGTTGAACTGGACTGTGATAACTGTGGGTCTGGACTGTGATCCCTGTGGGACGGGACTGTGACCCCTTTGGGACTGGGCTTTGATTCTTGTGGGACTTGACTGCAATCACTATGGGACCGGAGTTTGACCCCTGTGTGACTGAACTGCGACCCCTGTGGGACTGGCCTGCGATTCCTGTGGGATTCGATTGCGATCCCTGTGGGACAGGACTGTGATCCCTGTGGGACTGGACTGTGATCCCTGTGGAACTGGACTGTGATCGCTGAGGGACTGGAATGTGATCCTGTTATTGGACTGTGATCCCTGAGGGATTGGACTGTGATCCCTGTGGAACTAGACTGTAATACCTGTGGGATAGTAATGTGATCCCTGTGGGACTGCACTGTGATCTGTGTGGGACTGGATTGTGATCCTGTGGGATTGGACTATGACTGCTGTGGGACTGGACTGTTACCCTTTGGGACTGGACTGTGAACCCTGTGGGACAGTAATGTGATCCCGGTGGGAATGGATTGTGATTCCCATGTGGGAGTGGACTTTGATCCCTGTGGTACTGGACTGTGATCCCTGTGGGCCTGGAATAAGACCCCTGTGGGACTGGACTGTGATCCCTTTGGGACTGGACTGTGATCCCTGTGCGACTGGTTTGTGATCCCCGTGGGACTGGGCAATGAAACGTGTGGGACTGGACTGTGATCCATGTGGGACTGAACTGTGACACCTGTGGGACATGACTGTTATTCCTCTGGGAATGGTCTGTGACATCTGTGGGACTGGAGTGTGATCCCTGTGGGACTGCACTGTGATCCCTGTAGTACTGGACTTTGACCCCTGTGGGCCTGGACTGTGACCCCTGTGGGATTGGGTTGTGATCCCTGTGGGACTAGACTGTGATCGCTGTGGGACTGGACTGTGATCCCTGTGGGACTGGACTGTGATCGCTGAGGGACTGGACTGTGATACCTGTGGGACTGGACTGTGATCCCTGTGGGACAGGACTGTGATCCCTGTGTGACTTGACTGCAATCCCTGTGGGATCGAAGTTTGACCCCTGTGGGACTGAACTGTCACTCCTGTGGGAAAGGACTGCCAACCCTGCGCGATTCGACTGCGACCCCTCTGGGATGGACTGTGATCACGGTGGGATTGGACTGTGATCTCTGTGGGACTGCAATGTGATCCCTGTGGGACAGGACTGTGATCCCTGTGGGACAGAACTGTGATCCCTGTGGGAATGGACTGTGATCCCTGTGGGACTGAACTGTGACGCCTGTGGGACTTGACTGTGATCTCTGTGGGACTTGTCTGTGACACCTGTGAGACTGGACAGTGACCCATTTGGGAGTGGACTCTATTTTCTGTTGGACTGGACTGTGATCCCTGTGGCACTGGACTTTGATACCTGTGGCATTGGACTGTGGACAAGGCGTACTGGACTGTTAGCCCTTTGAAACTGGACTATGAACCCTGTGGGACTGTGGAGTGATCCCTGTAGGACTGGACTGTGACCCATGTGGGACTGGACTGCGATCTATTTGGGATTGGACTGTGACCCCTGTGGTCTGGACTGTTACCGCAGTGGGACCGGACTGTGATTCATGTGGAACTGAACTGTGATCCCTGTGGAACTTAACTTTGACACCTGTGGAATTGGACTGTGATCCCTGTGGGACTGCACTGTGATCCCTGTGGAACTGGACTCTGATCCCTGTGGGACTGGACTGTGATCCCTGTGGGGCTGAACTGTGACACCTGTGGGACATGACTGTTATCCCTGTGGGACTGGTCTGTGCAGTCTGTGGGACTGGAGTGCGATCCATGTCGGACAGGACTGTTATCCCTGTGGAACTAGACTGTAATACCTGTGGGACTGGACTGTGATCCCTGTGGGACAGGACTGTGATCCCTGTGTGACTTGACTGCAATCCCTGTGGGATCGAAGTTTGACCCCTGTGGGACTGAACTGTGACCACTGTGGGACTGGACTGTTACCGCAGTGGGACCGGACTGTGATTGCTGTGGGACTGGACTGTGATCCCTGTGGAACTGGACTTTGACACCTGTGGGATTGGACAGTGATACCTGTGGGACTGCACTGTGATGACTGTGGAACTGGACTGTGATCCCTGCGGGACTGGACTGTGATCCCTGTGGGACTGAACTGTGACACCTGTGGGACATGACTGTTAACACTCTGGGACTGGAATGTGATCCCTTTGGGACTGGACTGCGATCCCTGTGGGACTGCAATTTGAGGTCTATGGGACTGGATTGTGATTCCCCTGTGGGACTGGACTGTGATGTCTGTGGGACTGGACTGCGACCCCTGTGGGACTGGACTGTGACCCCTGTGGGACTGGACTGTAATCCCTGTGGGACAGAACGGTGATCCCTGTGGGACAGGACTGTGACCCCTGTGGGACTGGATTGTGATTCCCCTGTGGGACTTGACTGTGATCCCTGTTGGACTGGACTGTGATCCCTGTGGAACTGGACTGTGATCCCTGTGGGACAGGACTGTGACCCCTGTGGGACTGGATTGTGATTCCCCTGTGGGACTGGACTGTGATCCCTGTGGGACTAGACTGCGACACCTGTGGGACTGGACTGTGACCCCTGTGGGACTGGACTGTGATCCCTTTGGGACTGGAATGTGATCCCTGTGCGACTGGTCTCTGATCCCCGTGGGACTGGGCAATGAAGCCTGTGGGACTCGACTGTGATCCCTGAGCGATTGGACTGTGGTCCATGTTGAACTGAACTGTGATAACTGTGGGTCTGGACTTTGATCCCTGTGGGACGGGACTGTGATCCCTTTGGGACTGGGCTTTGATTCTTGTGGGACTTGACTGCAATCACTGTGGGACCGGAGTTTGACCCCTGTGTGACTGAACTGCGACCCCTGTGGGACTGGCCTGCGATTCCTGTGGGATTCGATTGCGATCCCTGTGGGACAGGGCTGTGATCCCTGTGGGACTGGACTGTGATCCCTATGTGACTGGAGTGTGACCCCTGAGGGACTGGACTGTTACCCGTGTGGGACTGGACTGTCATCCCTGTGGGGTTGGACTGTGACCCCTGTTTAATTGGCTGTGGTCTCTGTGGGACTAAACTGTGATCCCTGTGGAACTGGACTGCGATCCCTGTGGAACTGGCCTGTGATCGCTGAGGGACTGGACTGTGATCCCTGTGGGATTGGACTGTGATCCCTGAGGTACTGCACTGTGATCCCTGTGGGACAGGACAGTGATCCTGTGGTACTGGACTGTGACCCCTGTGGGACTGGACTGTGAACACTGTGGGGTTGGACTGTGACCCCTGAAGGATTGGACTGTGATCTCTGAGGGACTAAACTGTGATCTCTGTGCTACTGGACTGTGATCCCTGTGGAACTGGACTGTGATAGCTGAGGGACTGGACTGTGATCCCTGTGGGATTGGACAGTGATCCCTGAGGTAATGCACCGTGATCCCTGTGGGACTGGACTGTGATCCCTGTAGGACTGGACTGTGATCCCTGTGGTAATGCACCGTGATCCCTGTGGGTCTGGGCTGTGATCCCAGTGGTACAAGAATGTGATCCCTGTGGGACTGGACTGTGATCGCTGAGGGACTAGACTGTGATCTCTGTGGGATTGGACTATGATCCATGAGGTACTGCACTGTGATCCCTGTGGAACTAGACTGTAATACCTGTGGGTCTGGACTGTGATCCCTTTGGGACTGGACTCTGATCACTGTGGGACTGGACTGTGATCCTGTGGGACTGGACTGTGAATACTGTGGGACTGGACTGCAATACCTCTGGGATCGGAGTTTGACGCCTGTGGCACTGAACTGCGACCCCTGTGGGACAGGACTGCCAACCCTGTGGGACTCGACTGCGACCCCTGTGGGACTGGACGTCGATCCCTGTGGGACAGCACTTTGACACCTGTGGGATTGGACTGTGATCTCTGTGGGACTGCACTGTGATCCCTGAGGAACAGGACTGTGATCCCTGTGGTACTGGACTGTGACCACTGTGGGACTTGAATGTGATACCTGTGGGACTGGACTATGATCCCTGTGGGACTAAACTGCGATCCCTGTGGGACTGGACTTTGATCCCTGAGGAACTGGGCTTTGATCCCTGTGGGACTGGACTGTGATCCCTGAGGAACTGATTTTGATCCCTGTGCGACTGGACTGTGATCCGTGTGGGACTGTACTGTGCCCCCTGTGCGACAGGACTGCGGTCCCTGTGGGACTGGAGTGTGATCCCGGTGGGACAGGACTGTGATCCCTGTGGGATTGGACTGTCATCCCTGTGTTACTGGGCTGTGATACCTTTGGGACTGGACTGTGATCCCTGTGGGACTGGATTTGATCCCTGTGGTACTGGACTGTGACCCCTGTGGGCCTGGACTGTGACCACTGTGGAACTGGACTGTAATACATGTGGGACAGTAATGTGATCCCTGTGAGACTGCACTGTGAACTGTGTGGGACTGGATTGTGATACCTGTGGGATTGGACTATGACTGCTGTGGGACTGGACTGTTACCCTTTGGGACTGGACTGTGAACCCTGTGGGACAGTAATGTGATCCCTGTGGGAATGGATTGTGATTCCCATGTGGGAGTGGATTTGATCCCTGTGGTACTGGACTGTGACCTCTGTGGGCCTGTAATATGACCCCTGTGGGACTGGACTGTGATCCCTTTGGGACTGGACTGTGATCCCTGTGCGACTGGTCTGTGATCCCCGTGGGACTGGGCAATGAAACGTCTGGGTCTGGACTGTGATCCATGTGGGACTGAACTGTGACACCTGTGGGACATGACTTTTATTCCTCTGGGAATGGTCTGTGACCTCTGTGGGACTGGAGTGTGATCCCTGTGGGACTGCACTGTGATCCCTGTCGTACTGGACTTTGACCCCTGTGGGCCTGGACTGTGACCCCTGTGGGACTGGGTTGTGATCCCTGTGGGACTAGACTGTGGTCGCTGAGGGACTGGACTGTGATCCCTGTGGGACTGGACTGTGATCGCTAAGGGACTGGATTGTGATACCTGTGGGACTGGACTATGATCCCTGTGGGACAGGACTGTGATCCCTGTGTGACTTGACTGCAATCTCTGTGAGATCGAAGTTTGACCCCTGTGGGACTGAACTGTCACTCCTGTGGGAAAGGACTGCCAACCCTGTGCGATTCGACTGCGACCCCTGTGGGACTGGACTGTGATCACTGTGGGATTGGACTGTGATCTCTGTGGGACTGCAATGTGATCCCTGTGGGACAGGACTGTGATCCCTGTGGGACTGGACGGCGATCCCTGTGGGACTGGACTTTGGCACCTGTGGGATTGGACTGTGATCCCTGCGGGACTGCACTGAGATCGCTGTGGAAATGGACTGTGATCCCAGTGGGACAGAACTGTTATCCCTGTGGGAATGGACTGTGATCCCTGTGGGACTGAACTGTGACGCCTGTGGGACTTGACTGTGATCTCTGTGGGACTTGCCGATGACACCTGTGAGACTGGACTGTGACCCATTTGGGAGTGGACTCTATTTTCTGTTGTACTGGACTGTGATCCCTGTAGCACTGGACTTTGATACCTGTGGCATTGGACTGTGGACACGGCGTACTGGACTGTTAGCCCTTTGAAACTGGACTATGAACCCTGTTGGACTGTGGAGTGATCCCTGTAGGACTGGACTGTGATCCCTGCGGGACTGGACTGTGATCCCTATGTGACTGGAGTGTGACCCCTGTGGGGTTGAACTGTGACTCCTGTGGGATTGGACTTGTATCTCTGTGGGACTAAACTGTGATCCCTTTGGAACTGGACTGTGATCCCTGTGGAACTGGACTGTGACTCCTGTGGGACTGGGCTGTGATCCCAGAGGGACAGGAATGTGATCCCTGTGGGACTGGACTGTGATCCCTGAGGTACTGCACTGTGAGTCCTGTGGGACTGGACTGTGATCCCTGTGGGACTGGACTGTGACCCCTGTTGGACTGGGCTGTGATCCCAGTGCGATAGGAATGTGATCCCTGTGATACTGGCCTTTGATCGCTGAGGGACTGGACTGTGATCCCTGTGGGATTGGACTATGATCCCTGAGGTACTGCACTGTGATCCCTGTGGAACTAGACTGTAATACCTGTGGGTCTGGACTGAGATCCCTTTGGGACTGGACCGTGATCACTGTGGAACTAGACTGTAATACCTGTGGGACTGAACTGCGACCCCTGTGGGACAGGACTGCCAAACCTGTGGGACTCGACTGCGACCCATGTGGGACTGGACAGCGATCCCTGTGGGACAGGGATATGATCGCTGTGCTACTGGACTGTTACCCCTTTGGGACTGGACTATGTACCCTGTGGGACTGGGGAGTGATCCCTGTTGGACTGGACTGTGACCCCTGTGGGACTGGAATGTGATACCTGAGGGACTGGACTGTGACCCCTGTGGGACTGGAATTTGATACCTGTGGGATTAGACTGTGATCCCTGTGGGACTGAACTGTGACGCCTGAGGGACTTGACTGTGATCCCTGTGCGACTGGTATGTGACCTCTGTGGTACTGGAGTGTGATCCTCGTGGGACTGGACTGTGATCCCTGTGGGACTGTACTGTGACGCCTGTGGGACTGGACGGCGATCCCTGTGGGACAGGACTTTGACACCTGTGGGATTGGACTGTGATCCCTGCGGGACTGCACTGAGATCCCTGTGGAACTGGACAGTGATCCCAGTGGGACAGAACTGTGATCCCTGTAGGAACGGACTGTGATCCCTGTGGGACTGGACTGTGATCCCTGAGGTACTGCACTGTGAGCCCTGTGGGACTGGACTGTGATCCCTGTGGGACAGAACTGTGATCCCTGTGGGAACGGACTGTGATCCCTGTGGGACTGAACTGTGACGCCTGTGGGACTTGACTGTGATCCCTGTGGGACTTGTCTGTGACACCTGTGGGACTGGACTGTGGACACTGCGGTGCTGGACTGTTACCCCTTTGGGACTGGACTATGAACCCTGTGGGACTGTGGAGTGATCCCTGTGCGACTGGACTGTGACCCCTGTGGGACTGGACTGCGATCACTTTGGGACTGGACTGTGACCCCTGTGGGACTGGACTGTTACCGGAATGTGGGACCGGACTGTGATTCCTGTGGGACTGGACTGTGATCCCTGTGGAAGTGGACTATGACCCTTGTGGAACTGGACTGTGATCGCTGAGGGACTGGAATGTGATCCCTGTGGGATTGGACTGTGATCCCTGAGGTACTGCACTGTGACCCCTGTGGGACTGGACTGCGATCAATTTGGGACTGGACTGTGACACCTGTGGGACATGATTGTTATCCCTGTGGGACAGGTCTGTGACGTCTGTGGGACAGGACTGTGATCCCTGTGGGACAGGACTGTGATCCTTGTGGGACTGGACTGTGATCTCTGTGGGACTGGATTGTGAACCTGTGGGTTTGGACTGTGACTGCTGTGGGACTGGAGTGTGACCCCTGTGGGACTGAACTGCGACCCCTGTGGGACTGGACTTTGACACCTGTGGGATTGGACTGTGATCCCTGTGGGACTGCACTGTGATCCCTGTGGAACTGGACTGTTTTCCCAGTGGGACAGGACTGTGATCCCTGTGGGACTGGACTGTGATCCCTGTGGGACTGAACTGTGAACCCTGTGGGACTGGACTGTGATCCCTGTGGGACTGAACTGTGAAGCCTGTGGGATTGGACTATGATCCCTGTGGGATTGAACTGTGATCCCTGTGCGACTGGTATGTGACCTCTGTGGGACTGGAGTTTGATCCCTGTGTGGCAGGACTGTGATCCCTGTGGGACTGGACTGTGACCGCTGTGGGACTGAACTGTAACGCCTGTGGGACTGGACGGCGATCACTGTGGGACTGGACTTTGACACCTGTGGGATTGGACTGTGATCCCTGTGGGACTGGACTGTGATCCCTGTGGGACTGAACTGTGAAGCCTGTGGGCCTTAACTGTGATCCCTGTGCGACTGGTATGTGACCTCTGTGGGAGAGGAGTGTGATCCCTGTGGGACAGGACTGTGATCCCTGTGGGACTGGACTGTGATCCCTGTGGGACTGGACTGTGACGCCTGTGGGACTGGACGGCCATCCCTGTGGGACTGGACTTTGACACCTGTGGGTTTGGACTGTGATGCCTGTGGGACTGCACTGTGAACCCTGTGTAACTGGACTTTGATCCCTGTGGGACAGGACTGTGATCTCTCTGGGACTGGAATGTGATCCCTGTGGCAATGGACTGTGCTACCAGTGTGTCTGGACTGAGATCCCTTTGGGACTGGACTGTGATCCCTGTGGGACAGGAATGTGATCCCTGTGGGAACGGACTGTGATCCCTGTGGGACTGGACTTTGAACTCTGCGGGACAGGACTGTGATCCCTGTGGGATTTGACTACAACGCCTGTGGGAATGGACTGTGATCCCTGTGGAACTGGACAGTGATACCTGTGGGACTGGATTGTGATCTCTGTGGGACTGGAATGTGATCCCTGTGGAACTAGACTTTGATACCTGTGGGACTGTACTGTGATCCCTGTGGGACGGGACTTTGACCCCTGTGGGACTGAACTGCAATCCCTGTGCGACTGGACTCTGATGCCTGTGGGACTGGACTCTGAGCCCTGTGGGACTAGACTGCGATCCTTGTTGGACTGAACTGTGATCTCTGTGGTACTGGACTGTGACCACTGTGGGACTGCACTGTTATCCCTTTGGGACTGGACATTGACACCTGCGGGACAGTATTGTGATCCCTGTGCGACTGGACTGTGACCGCTGTGGGACTGAACTGCGATCCCTGTGGGACTGGACTGCGAAACCTGTGGGACTGCACTTTAATCCCTGTGGGAGTGAACTGGGACACCTGAGGGACTTGACTGTAATCCCTTTGGGACTGAACTGTGATCCCTGTGATACTCGACTGTGATCCCTGTGTGACTGGACAGTGATCACTGTGGAACTGGACTGTGACCGCAGTGGGACCGGACTGTGAATCCTGTGGGATTGGACTGTGATCCCTGTGGGACTGCACTGTAATCCCTGTGGGACTGAACTGTGACACCTGAGGGACTTGACTGTAATCCCTTTGGGGTTGAACTGTGATCCCTGTGATACTCGACTGTGCACCCTGTGGGACTGGACAGTGATCCCTGTGGGACTGGTCTGTGACCACTGTGGGAATGGACTGTGATCCATGGGGGACTGCAGAGTTAACCCTGTGGGACTGGACTGTGACCTCTTTGGGACTGGACTGTGACCCCTGTGGTAATGGACTGTGATACATGTGGGACTGGCCTGTCACCCCTGTGGATGTGGACTGTGATCTCTGTGGGACTGGAATGTGCCCCCTGTGGATGTGGACTGCGATCCCAATGGGACTGGACTGTGATCCCAGTGGGACTGGACTGTGATCCCTGAGGGACTGGACTGTGATCCCTGTGGAACTAGACAGTAATACCTGTGGGTCTGGACTGTGATCTCTTTGGGACTGGACATTGATCACTGTGGGATTGGACTGTGATCCCTGTAGGACTGGAATGTGATCCCTGAGGGACTGGACTGTGATCCCTGTGGAACTAGACTGTAATACCTGTGAGTCTGGACTGTGATCTCTTTGGGACTAGACATTGATCACTGTGGGATTGGACTGTGATCCCTTTGGGATCGCAGTTTGACCCCTGTCGGACTGAACTGCGACGCCTGTGGGACTGGACTGCGAACCCTGTGGGCCTCGACTGCGACCCCTGTGGGACTGGATGGCGATCTCTGTGTTACTGGACTTTGACACCTGTGGGATTGGACAGTGATCCCTGTGGGACAGGACTGTGATGCCTATGGGACTGGACTGTGATCCCTGTGGACTGAACTGTGACGCCTGTGGGACTTAACTGTGATCCCTGTGGGACTGGACTGTGAACCCTGTGGGACAGGACTGTGATCCTGTGGGACTGAACTGTGATCCCTGTGGGACTCAACTGTGACGCCTGTGGGACTTAACTGTGATCCCTGTGCGACTGGTATGTGACCTCTGTGGGACTGGAGTGTGATCCCTGTGGGGCAGGACTGTGATCCCTGTGGGACTGGACTCTGATCCCTGTGGGACTGAACTGTAACGCCTGTGGGACTGGGCGGCGACCTCTGTGGGACTAGACTTTCACACCTGTGGGATTGGACTGTGATCCCTGTGGGACTGCACTGTGATCCCTGTGGAACTGGACTTTGATCCCTGTGGGACAGAATTGTGATCTCACTGGGACTGGAATGTGACCCTGTGGCATTGGACTGCGATATCTGTGCGACTGGACTGTGATCCCTTTGGGACTGGACTGTGATCCCTGTGGTCAGGAATGTGATCGCTGTTGGATTGGATTGCGATCCCTGTGGGACTAGACTTTGATCCCTCTGGGACTGGACTGTGATCCGTGTGCGACTGGACTGTGATCCCAGTGGAAATGGCCTGTGATCCCTGTGGGACTGGACAGTGACCGCAGTGAGACCGGACTGTGAACACTGTGGGACAGGACTGGGATTCCAGTGGGACAATAATGTGATCCCTGTAGGATCGGAGTTTGACCCCTGTGGGACTGAACTGCGACCCCTGTGGGACAGGACTGCCAACCCTGTGGGACTCGACTGCGACCCCTGTGGCACTGGCCGGCGATCCCTGTGTGACTGGACTTTGACACCTGTGGGATTGGACTGTGATCTCTGTGGGACTGCAGTATGATCCCTGTGGGACAGGACGATGATCCCTGTGGGACTGGACTGTGATCCCTTTGGGGCCGAACTGTGACGCCTGTGGGACTGGACGGCGATCCCTGTGGGACTGGACTTTGACACCTGTTGGATTGGACTGTGATCACAGCGGGACTGGACTGTGATCCCTGTGGAACTGGACTGTGATCCCTGTGGAACAGAACTGTGATCCGTGTGCGACTGTACAGTATCCCTGTGGGACTGAACTGTGACGCCTGTGTGACTTGACTGTGATCCCTGTGGGACTGGTCTGTGACCTCTGTGGAACTGGACTGTGACCCCTGTGGGATTGGACTGTGATCCCTGAGGGCCTAAACTGTAATACCTGTGGGACTGAACTTGCGACCCCTGTGGGACAGGACTGCCAACCCTGTGGGACTCGACTGCGACCCATGTGGGACTCGACTGCGACCCATGTGGGACTGGACGGCGATCCCTGTGGAACTGCACTGTGATACCTGTGGGACTGGATTGTGATCCCTGTGGGACTGGAATATGATCCCTGTGAAACTAGACTTTGATACCTGTGAGACTGGACTGTGATTCCTGTGGGACGGGACAGTGATGCCTTTGGGACTGGACTGCAATCACTGTGGGACCGGACTTTGACCCCTGTGGGACTGAACTGCAATCCCTGTGGGATTGGACTCTGATCCCTGTGGGACTGGACTATTATCCCTGTGGGAGTAGACTGCGATCCTTGTTGGACTGAACTGTGATCTCTGTGGTACTGGACTGTGACCACTGTGGGACTGCACTGTTATCCCTGTAGGACTGGACATTGACCCCTGCGGGACAGTACTTTGATCCCAGCGGGACTGCACTGTGATCCCTGTGGAACTGGACTGTGATCCATGTGGGACAGAACTGTGATCCGTGTGGGACCTCACTGTATCCCTGTGAGACTGAACTGTGACGCCTGTGTGACGTGACTGTGATCCCTGTGGGACTGGTCTGTGACCTCTGTGGAACTGGAGTGTGATCCCTGTGGGACTGGTCTGTGATACCTGTGGAACTGGACTGTGACCCCTGTGGGATTGGACTGTGATCCCTGAGGGACTAAACTGTAATACCTGTGGGACTGAACTGCGACCCCTGTGGGACAGGACTGCCAACCCTGTGGGACTCGACTGCGACCCATGTGGGACTGGACGGCGATCCCTGTGGGACAGGACTGTGATCGCTGTGGTACTGGACTGTTACCCCTTTGGGACAGGACTGTGATCCCTGTGGGACTGGACGGCGATCCCTGTGGGACTGGACTTTGGCACCTGTGGGATTGGACTGTGATCCCTGCGGGACTGCACTGAGATCGCTGTGGAAATGGACTGTGATCCCAGTGGGACAGAACTGTTATCCCTGTGGGAATGGACTGTGATCCCTGTGGGACTGAACTGTGACGCCTGTGGGACTTGACTGTGATCTCTGTGGGACTTGCCGATGACACCTGTGAGACTGGACTGTGACCCATTTGGGAGTGGACTCTATTTTCTGTTGTACTGGACTGTGATCCCTGTAGCACTGGACTTTGATACCTGTGGCATTGGACTGTGGACACGGCGTACTGGACTGTTAGCCCTTTGAAACTGGACTATGAACCCTGTGGGACTGTGGAGTGATCCCTGTAGGACTGGACTGTGATCCCTGCGGGACTGGACTGTGATCCCTATGTGACTGGAGTGTGACCCCTGTGGGGTTGAACTGTGACTCCTGTGGGATTGGACTTGTATCTCTGTGGGACTAAACTGTGATCCCTTTGGAACTGGACTGTGATCCCTGTGGAACTGGACTGTGACTCCTGTGGGACTGGGCTGTGATCCCAGAGGGACAGGAATGTGATCCCTGTGGGACTGGACTGTGATCCCTGAGGTACTGCACTGTGAGTCCTGTGGGACTGGACTGTGATCCCTGTGGGACTGGACTGTGACCCCTGTTGGACTGGGCTGTGATCCCAGTGCGATAGGAATGTGATCCCTGTGATACTGGCCTTTGATCGCTGAGGGACTGGACTGTGATCCCTGTGGGATTGGACTATGATCCCTGAGGTACTGCACTGTGATCCCTGTGGAACTAGACTGTAATACCTGTGGGTCTGGACTGAGATCCCTTTGGGACTGGACCGTGATCACTGTGGAACTAGACTGTAATACCTGTGGGACTGAACTGCGACCCCTGTGGGACAGGACTGCCAAACCTGTGGGACTCGACTGCGACCCATGTGGGACTGGACAGCGATCCCTGTGGGACAGGGATATGATCGCTGTGCTACTGGACTGTTACCCCTTTGGGACTGGACTATGTACCCTGTGGGACTGGGGAGTGATCCCTGTTGGACTGGACTGTGACCCCTGTGGGACTGGAATGTGATACCTGAGGGACTGGACTGTGACCCCTGTGGGACTGGAATTTGATACCTGTGGGATTAGACTGTGATCCCTGTGGGACTGAACTGTGACGCCTGAGGGACTTGACTGTGATCCCTGTGCGACTGGTATGTGACCTCTGTGGTACTGGAGTGTGATCCTCGTGGGACTGGACTGTGATCCCTGTGGGACTGTACTGTGACGCCTGTGGGACTGGACGGCGATCCCTGTGGGACAGGACTTTGACACCTGTGGGATTGGACTGTGATCCCTGCGGGACTGCACTGAGATCCCTGTGGAACTGGACAGTGATCCCAGTGGGACAGAACTGTGATCCCTGTGGGAACGGACTGTGATCCCTGTGGGACTGGACTGTGATCCCTGAGGTACTGCACTGTGAGCCCTGTGGGACTGGACTGTGATCCCTGTGGGACAGAACTGTGATCCCTGTGGGAACGGACTGTGATCCCTGTGGGACTGAACTGTGACGCCTGTGGGACTTGACTGTGATCCCTGTGGGACTTGTCTGTGACACCTGTGGGACTGGACTGTGGACACTGCGGTGCTGGACTGTTACCCCTTTGGGACTGGACTATGAACCCTGTGGGACTGTGGAGTGATCCCTGTGCGACTGGACTGTGACCCCTGTGGGACTGGACTGCGATCACTTTGGGACTGGACTGTGACCCCTGTGGGACTGGACTGTTACCGGAATGTGGGACCGGACTGTGATTCCTGTGGGACTGGACTGTGATCCCTGTGGAAGTGGACTATGACCCTTGTGGAACTGGACTGTGATCGCTGAGGGACTGGAATGTGATCCCTGTGGGATTGGACTGTGATCCCTGAGGTACTGCACTGTGACCCCTGTGGGACTGGACTGCGATCAATTTGGGACTGGACTGTGACACCTGTGGGACATGATTGTTATCCCTGTGGGACAGGTCTGTGACGTCTGTGGGACAGGACTGTGATCCCTGTGGGACAGGACTGTGATCCTTGTGGGACTGGACTGTGATCTCTGTGGGACTGGATTGTGAACCTGTGGGTTTGGACTGTGACTGCTGTGGGACTGGAGTGTGACCCCTGTGGGACTGAACTGCGACCCCTGTGGGACTGGACTTTGACACCTGTGGGATTGGACTGTGATCCCTGTGGGACTGCACTGTGATCCCTGTGGAACTGGACTGTTTTCCCAGTGGGACAGGACTGTGATCCCTGTGGGACTGGACTGTGATCCCTGTGGGACTGAACTGTGAACCCTGTGGGACTGGACTGTGATCCCTGTGGGACTGAACTGTGAAGCCTGTGGGATTGGACTATGATCCCTGTGGGATTGAACTGTGATCCCTGTGCGACTGGTATGTGACCTCTGTGGGACTGGAGTTTGATCCCTGTGTGGCAGGACTGTGATCCCTGTGGGACTGGACTGTGACCGCTGTGGGACTGAACTGTAACGCCTGTGGGACTGGACGGCGATCACTGTGGGACTGGACTTTGACACCTGTGGGATTGGACTGTGATCCCTGTGGGACTGGACTGTGATCCCTGTGGGACTGAACTGTGAAGCCTGTGGGCCTTAACTGTGATCCCTGTGCGACTGGTATGTGACCTCTGTGGGAGAGGAGTGTGATCCCTGTGGGACAGGACTGTGATCCCTGTGGGACTGGACTGTGATCCCTGTGGGACTGGACTGTGACGCCTGTGGGACTGGACGGCCATCCCTGTGGGACTGGACTTTGACACCTGTGGGTTTGGACTGTGATGCCTGTGGGACTGCATTGTGAACCCTGTGTAACTGGACTTTGATCCCTGTGGGACAGGACTGTGATCTCTCTGGGACTGGAATGTGATCCCTGTGGCAATGGACTGTGCTACCAGTGTGTCTGGACTGAGATCCCTTTGGGACTGGACTGTGATCCCTGTGGGACAGGAATGTGATCCCTGTGGGAACGGACTGTGATCCCTGTGGGACTGGACTTTGAACTCTGCGGGACAGGACTGTGATCCCTGTGGGATTTGACTACAACGCCTGTGGGAATGGACTGTGATCCCTGTGGAACTGGACAGTGATACCTGTGGGACTGGATTGTGATCTCTGTGGGACTGGAATGTGATCCCTGTGGAACTAGACTTTGATACCTGTGGGACTGTACTGTGATCCCTGTGGGACGGGACTTTGACCCCTGTGGGACTGAACTGCAATCCCTGTGCGACTGGACTCTGATGCCTGTGGGACTGGACTCTGAGCCCTGTGGGACTAGACTGCGATCCTTGTTGGACTGAACTGTGATCTCTGTGGTACTGGACTGTGACCACTGTGGGACTGCACTGTTATCCCTTTGGGACTGGACATTGACACCTGCGGGACAGTATTGTGATCCCTGTGCGACTGGACTGTGACCGCTGTGGGACTGAACTGCGATCCCTGTGGGACTGGACTGCGAAACCTGTGGGACTGCACTTTAATCCCTGTGGGAGTGAACTGGGACACCTGAGGGACTTGACTGTAATCCCTTTGGGACTGAACTGTGATCCCTGTGATACTCGACTGTGATCCCTGTGTGACTGGACAGTGATCACTGTGGAACTGGACTGTGACCGCAGTGGGACCGGACTGTGAATCCTGTGGGATTGGACTGTGATCCCTGTGGGACTGCACTGTAATCCCTGTGGGACTGAACTGTGACACCTGAGGGACTTGACTGTAATCCCTTTGGGGTTGAACTGTGATCCCTGTGATACTCGACTGTGCACCCTGTGGGACTGGACAGTGATCCCTGTGGGACTGGTCTGTGACCACTGTGGGAATGGACTGTGATCCATGGGGGACTGCAGAGTTAACCCTGTGGGACTGGACTGTGACCTCTGTGGGACTGGACTGTGACCCCTGTGGTAATGGACTGTGATACATGTGGGACTGGCCTGTCACCCCTGTGGATGTGGACTGTGATCTCTGTGGGACTGGAATGTGCCCCCTGTGGATGTGGACTGCGATCCCAATGGGACTGGACTGTGATCCCAGTGGGACTGGACTGTGATCCCTGAGGGACTGGACTGTGATCCCTGTGGAACTAGACAGTAATACCTGTGGGTCTGGACTGTGATCTCTTTGGGACTGGACATTGATCACTGTGGGATTGGACTGTGATCCCTGTAGGACTGGAATGTGATCCCTGAGGGACTGGACTGTGATCCCTGTGGAACTAGACTGTAATACCTGTGAGTCTGGACTGTGATCTCTTTGGGACTAGACATTGATCACTGTGGGATTGGACTGTGATCCCTTTGGGATCGCAGTTTGACCCCTGTCGGACTGAACTGCGACGCCTGTGGGACTGGACTGCGAACCCTGTGGGCCTCGACTGCGACCCCTGTGGGACTGGATGGCGATCTCTGTGTTACTGGACTTTGACACCTGTGGGATTGGACAGTGATCCCTGTGGGACAGGACTGTGATGCCTATGGGACTGGACTGTGATCCCTGTGGACTGAACTGTGACGCCTGTGGGACTTAACTGTGATCCCTGTGGGACTGGACTGTGAACCCTGTGGGACAGGACTGTGATCCTGTGGGACTGAACTGTGATCCCTGTGGGACTCAACTGTGACGCCTGTGGGACTTAACTGTGATCCCTGTGCGACTGGTATGTGACCTCTGTGGGACTGGAGTGTGATCCCTGTGGGGCAGGACTGTGATCCCTGTGGGACTGGACTCTGATCCCTGTGGGACTGAACTGTAACGCCTGTGGGACTGGGCGGCGACCTCTGTGGGACTAGACTTTCACACCTGTGGGATTGGACTGTGATCCCTGTGGGACTGCACTGTGATCCCTGTGGAACTGGACTTTGATCCCTGTGGGACAGAATTGTGATCTCACTGGGACTGGAATGTGACCCTGTGGCATTGGACTGCGATATCTGTGCGACTGGACTGTGATCCCTTTGGGACTGGACTGTGATCCCTGTGGTCAGGAATGTGATCGCTGTTGGATTGGATTGCGATCCCTGTGGGACTAGACTTTGATCCCTCTGGGACTGGACTGTGATCCGTGTGCGACTGGACTGTGATCCCAGTGGAAATGGCCTGTGATCCCTGTGGGACTGGACAGTGACCGCAGTGAGACCGGACTGTGAACACTGTGGGACAGGACTGGGATTCCAGTGGGACAATAATGTGATCCCTGTAGGATCGGAGTTTGACCCCTGTGGGACTGAACTGCGACCCCTGTGGGACAGGACTGCCAACCCTGTGGGACTCGACTGCGACCCCTGTGGCACTGGCCGGCGATCCCTGTGTGACTGGACTTTGACACCTGTGGGATTGGACTGTGATCTCTGTGGGACTGCAGTATGATCCCTGTGGGACAGGACGATGATCCCTGTGGGACTGGACTGTGATCCCTTTGGGGCCGAACTGTGACGCCTGTGGGACTGGACGGCGATCCCTGTGGGACTGGACTTTGACACCTGTTGGATTGGACTGTGATCACAGCGGGACTGGACTGTGATCCCTGTGGAACTGGACTGTGATCCCTGTGGGACAGAACTGTGATCCGTGTGCGACTGTACAGTATCCCTGTGGGACTGAACTGTGACGCCTGTGTGACTTGACTGTGATCCCTGTGGGACTGGTCTGTGACCTCTGTGGAACTGGACTGTGACCCCTGTGGGATTGGACTGTGATCCCTGAGGGCCTAAACTGTAATACCTGTGGGACTGAACTTGCGACCCCTGTGGGACAGGACTGCCAACCCTGTGGGACTCGACTGCGACCCATGTGGGACTCGACTGCGACCCATGTGGGACTGGACGGCGATCCCTGTGGAACTGCACTGTGATACCTGTGGGACTGGATTGTGATCCCTGTGGGACTGGAATATGATCCCTGTGAAACTAGACTTTGATACCTGTGAGACTGGACTGTGATTCCTGTGGGACGGGACAGTGATGCCTTTGGGACTGGACTGCAATCACTGTGGGACCGGACTTTGACCCCTGTGGGACTGAACTGCAATCCCTGTGGGATTGGACTCTGATCCCTGTGGGACTGGACTATTATCCCTGTGGGAGTAGACTGCGATCCTTGTTGGACTGAACTGTGATCTCTGTGGTACTGGACTGTGACCACTGTGGGACTGCACTGTTATCCCTGTAGGACTGGACATTGACCCCTGCGGGACAGTACTTTGATCCCAGCGGGACTGCACTGTGATCCCTGTGGAACTGGACTGTGATCCATGTGGGACAGAACTGTGATCCGTGTGGGACCTCACTGTATCCCTGTGAGACTGAACTGTGACGCCTGTGTGACGTGACTGTGATCCCTGTGGGACTGGTCTGTGACCTCTGTGGAACTGGAGTGTGATCCCTGTGGGACTGGTCTGTGATACCTGTGGAACTGGACTGTGACCCCTGTGGGATTGGACTGTGATCCCTGAGGGACTAAACTGTAATACCTGTGGGACTGAACTGCGACACCTGTGGGACAGGACTGCCAACCCTGTGGGACTCGACTGCGACCCATGTGGGACTGGACGGCGATCCCTGTGGGACAGGACTGTGATCGCTGTGGTACTGGACTGTTACCCCTTTGGGACTGGACTGTGATCCCTGTGGGACAGGAATGTGATCCCTGTGGGATCGGATTGCGATCCCTGTGCGACTAGACTTTTATGCCTCTGGGACTGGACTCTGATCCGTGTGCGACAGGACTGCGGTCCCTGTGGGATCGGACTGTGATCCCTGTGGGACTGGACATTGACCCCTGCGGGACAGGACTGTGATCCCTGTGGGATTTGACTACAACCCCTGTGGGAATGGACTGTGAACCCTGTGGAACTGGACAGTGATCCCTGCGGGACTGGACTATGATACCTGTGGGAATGGACTGTGATCCCTGTGGAAATGGACTGTGATACCTGTGGGACTGGATTGTGATCCCTGTGGGACTGGAATGTGATCCCTGTGGAACTAGACTTTGATACTTGTGGGACTGGACTGTGATCCCTGTGGGACGGGACAGTGATCCCTTTGGGACTGGACTGCAATCACTGTGGGACTGGACATTGATCCCTGAGGAACTTGGCTTTGATCCCTGTGGGACTGGACTGTGATCCCTGAGGAACTGATTTTGATCCCTGTGCGACTGGACTGTGATCCGTGTGGGACTGTACTGTGCCCCCTGTGCGACAGGACTGCGGTCCCTGTGGGACTGGAGTGTGATCCCGGTGGGACAGGACTGTGATCCCTGTGGGATTGGACTGTCATCCCTGTGTTACTGGACTGTGATTCCTGTGGGACTGGACTGTGATCCCTGTGGAACTGGACTGTGATACCTGTGGGACTGGATTTGATCCCTGTGGTACTGGACTGTGACCCCTGTGGGCCTGGACTGTGACCCCTGCGGAACTGGGCTGTGATCCCAGTGGGACAGGAATGTGATCCATGTGGGACTGGACTCTGATCGCTGAGGGACTGGACTCTGATCGTGTTATTGGACTGTGATCCCTGAGTGATTGGACTGTGATCCCTGTGGAACTAGACTGTAATACCTGTGGGACAGTAATGTGATCCCTGTGGGACTGCACTGTGATCTGTGTGGGACTGGATTGTGATACCTGTGGGATTGGACTGTGACTGCTGTGGGACTGGACTGTTTCCCTTTGGGACTGGACTGTGAACCCTGTGGGACAGTAATGTGATCCCTGTGGGAATGGATTGTGATTCCCCTGTGGGAGTGGACTTTGATCCCTGTGGTACTGGACTGTGACCCCTGTGGGACTGTACTGCGATCTATTTGGGACTGGACTGTGACCCCTGTGGGCTGGACTGTTACCGCAGTGGGACCGGACTGTGATTCATGTGGGACTGAACTTTAATCCCTTGGAACTGTACTTTGACACCTGTGGAATTGGACTGTGATCCCTGTGGGACTGCACTTTGATCCCTGTGGAACTGGACTCTGATCCCTGTGGGACTGGACTGTGATCCCTGTGGGGCTGAACTGTGACACCTGTGGGACATGACTGTTATCCCTGTGGGACTGGTCTGTGCAGTCTGTGGGACTGGTGTGCGATCCCTGTCGGACAGGACTGTTATCCCTGTGGGACTGGACTGTGATCTCTGTGGGTCTGGATTGTGAACCTGTGGGATTGGACTGTGACTGCTGTGGGACTGGACTGTTACAACTTTGGGACTGGATTGTGATCCCTGTGGGACAGTAATATAATCCCTGTGGGACTGCACTGTGATCTCTTGGAGACTCGATTGTGATTCCACTGTGGGACTGGACTGTGATACCTGTGCGACTGGTCTATGATCCCCGTGGGACTGGGCAATGAAGCCTGTGTGTCTGGACTGTTATCCCTGAGGGATTGGAATGTGATCTATGTTAAACTGGACTGTGATACCTGTGGGTCTGGACTTTGATACCTGTGGGACGGGACTGTGATCCCTTTGGGACTGGGCTGTGATACTTGTGGGAGTTGACTGCAATCACTGTGGGACCGGAGTTTGACCCCTGTGTGACTGAACTGCGACCCCTGTGTTACTGGCCTGTGGGATTCGATTGCGATCCCTGTGGGACTGGACTGTGATCCCTGTGGGACTGGACTGTGATCTCTATGTGACTGGACTGTGATCCCTATGCGACTGGAGTGTGACACCTGTGGGACTGGACTGTTACTCCTATGGGACTGGATTGTCATCCCTGTATGGTTGGACTGTGACCCCTGTGGGATTGGACTGTGATCTCTGAGGGACTAAACTGTGATCCCTGTGGAGCTGAACTGTGAGCCATGTGGAACTGGACTGTGATCCCTGTGGGACTGGACTGTGATCCCTGAGGTACTGGACTGTGACCCCTCTGGGGCTGGACTGTGACCCCTGTGGGACTGGACTGTGAACCCTGTGGGACAGTAATGTTATCCCTGTGGGAATGGATTGTGATTCCCCTGTGGGAGTGGACTTTGATCCCTGTGGTACTGGACTGTGACTCCTGTGGGCCTGGAATATGACCCATGTGGGATTGGACTGTGACCCCTGTGGGACTGGGTTGTGATCCCTGTGGGACTGGACTGTGATCCCTGTGCGACTGGTCTGTGATATCCGTGGGACTGGGCAATCAAGCCTGTGGGACTGGACTGTGATCACTGAGAGATTGGACTGTGATCCCTGAGGTACTGCACTGTGATCCCTGTGGTACTGGACTGTGACCCCTGTGGGACTGGGTTGTGATCCCATTGGGACAGGAATGTGATCGCTGTGGGACTGGACTGTGATCGCTGAGGGACTGGACTGTGATCCCTGTGGGATTGGACTATGATCCCTGAGGTACTGCACTGTGATCCCTGAGGAACTAGTCTGTTATACCTGTGGGACTGGACTGTGATCCCTGTGGGACAGGACTGTGATCCCTGTGTGACTTGAGTGCAATCCCTGTCGGATCGAAGTTTGACCCCTGTGGGACTGAACTGTCACTCCTGTGGGAAAGGACTGCCAACCCAGTGCGATTCGACTGCGACCCCTGTGGGACTGGACTGTGATCACTGTGGGATTGGACTGTGATCTCTGTGGGACTGCAATGTGATCCCTGTGGGACAGGACTGTGATCCCTGTGGGACTGGAAGGCGATCCCTGTGGGACTGGACTTTGACACCTGTGGGATTGGACTGTGATCCCTGCGGGACTGCACTGAGATCGCTTTGGAAATGGACTGTGATCCCAGTGGGACAGAACTGTGATCCCTGTGGGAATGGACTGTGATCACTGTGGGACTGATCTGTGACGCCTGTGGGACTTGACTGTGATCTCTGTGGGACTTGTCTGTGACACCTGTGAGACTGGACTGTGACCCATTTGGGACTGGACTCTATTTTCTGTTGGACTGGACTGTGATCCCTGTGGCAATGGACTTTGATACCTGTGGCATTGCACTGTGGACACGGCGTACTGGACTGTTAGCCCTTTGAAACTGGACTATGAACCCTGTGAGACTGTGGAGTGATCCCTGTAGGACTGGACTGTGACCCATGTGGGACTGGACTGCGATCTATTTGGGACTGGACTGTGACCCCTGTGGGCTGGACTGTTACCGCAGTGGGACCGGACTGTGATTCATGTGGGACTGAACTTTGATCCCTGTGGAACTGGACTTTGACACCTGTGGAATTGGACTGTGATCCCTGTGGGACTGCACTGTGATCCCTGTGGAACTGGACTCTGATCCCTGTGGGACTGGACTGTGATCCCTGTGGGGCTGAACTGTGACACCTGTGGGACATGACTGTTATCCCTGTGGGACTGGTCTGTGCAGTCTGTGGGACTGGAGTGCGATCCCTGTCGGACAGGACTGTTATCCCTGTGGGACTGGACTGTGATCTCTGTGGGTCTGGATTGTGAACCTGTGGGATTGGACTGTGACTGCTGTGGGACTGGACTGTTACAACTTTGGGACTGGATTGTGACCCCTGTGGGACAGTAATATGATCCCAGTGGGACTGCACTGTGATCTCTTGGGGACTAGATTGTGATTCCCCTGTGGGACTGGACTGTGATACCTGTGCGACTGGTCTATGATCCCCGTTGGACTGGGCAATGAAGCCTGTGTGTCTGGACTGTTATCCCTGAGGGATTGGACTGTGATCTATGTTAAACTGGACTGTGATACCTGTGGGTCTGGACTTTGATCCCTGTGGGACGGGACTGTGATCCCTTTGGGACTGGGCTGTGATCCCTGTGAGACTGGGCTGTGATACTTGTGGGACTTGACTGCAATCACTGTTGGACCGGAGTTTGACCCCTGTGTGACTGAACTGCGACCCCTGTGGGACTGGCCTGTGGGATTCGATTGCGATCCCTGTGGGACTGGACTGTGATCCCTGTGGGACTGGACTGTGATCTCTATGTGACTGGACTGTGATCCCTTTGCGACTGGAGTGTGACCCCTGTGGGATTGGACTGTTACTCCTATGGGACTGGATTGTCATCCCTGTATGGTTGGACTGTGACCCCTGTGGGATTGGACTGTGATCTCTGACGGACTAAACTGTGATCCCTGTGGAACTGGACTGTGAGCCCTGTGGAACTGGACTGTGATCACTGTGGGACTGGACTGTGATCCCTGTGGTACTGGACTGTGACCCCTGTGGGTCTGGACTGTGACCCCTGTCGGACTGGGCTGTGATCCCAGTGGGACAGGAATGTGATCCCTGTGGGACTGGACTGTGATCGCTGAGGGACTGGACTGTGATCCCTGTGCGATTGGTCTATGATCCCTGAGGTACTGTACTTTGATCCCTGTGGAACTAGACTGTAATACCTGTGGGTCTGGACTGTGATCCCTTTGGGACTGGACTGTGATCACTGTGGAACTGGACTGTGATCTCTGTGGGAATGGACTGTGATCCCTGTGGGACTCGACTGCGATCCCTGTGGGATTGGACGGCGATCCCTGTGGGACTGGACTGTGAATACTGTGGTTTTGGACTGTGCTCTCTATGGGACTGCACTGGGATCACTGTGGGACAGGACTGTTATCGCTCTGGGACTGGACTGTGACCCCTGTGGGACTGGGCTGTAATCCTAGTGGGACAGGAATGTGATCCCTGTGGGATTGGACTGTGATCCCTGAGGTACTGCACTTTGATGGCTGTGGGACTGGACTGTGATCCCTGTGGGACTGGACTGTGATCCCAGTGGGACAGGAATGTGATCCCTGTGGGACTGGACTGTGATTGCTGAGGGACTGGACTGTGATCCCTGTGGGATTGGTCTATGATCCCTGAGGTACTGCACTTTGATCCCTGTGGAACTAGACTGTAATATATGTGGGACTGGAATGTGATCCCTTTGGGACTGGACTGTGATCACTGTGGGACTGGACTGTGATCTCTGTGGGACTGGACTGTGATACCTTTGGGACTGGACTGCAATCCCTGTGGGATCGGAGTTTGACCCCTGTGGGACTGAACTGCGACGCCTGTGGGACAGGACTGCCAACATTGGGATTCGACTGCGACCCCTGTGGGACTGGACGGCGATCCCTGTGGGACTGGACTTTGACACCGGTGGGATTGGACTGTGATCTCTGTGGGACTGCACTGTGATCCCTGTGGGACAGGACTGTGATCCTTGTGGTACTGGACTGTTACCCCTTTTGGGCTGGACTATGAACCCTGTGGGACTGGGGAGTGATCCCTGTGGGACTGGACTGTGACCCCTGTGGGACTGGAATGTGATACCTGTGGGACTGGACTGTGAACCCTGTGGTACTGGACTGTGATCTCTCTGGGACTGGACTGCGATCCCTGTTGGAGTGGACTGCAATCCCTGTGGAATCGGAGTTTGACCCCTGTGGGACTGAACTGCGACCCCTGTGGGACAGGACTGCCAAACCTGTGGGACTCGACTGCGATCCCTGTGGGATTGGACGACGATTCCTGTGGGACTGGACTTTGAATACTGTGGTTTTGGACTGTGATCTCTGTGGGACTGCACAGGGATCACTGTGGGACAGGACTGTGATCCCTGTGGGACTGGACTGTGATCCCTGTGGGTTGAACTGTGATACCTGTGGGACGTGACTGTGATCCCTGTGCGACTTGGATGTGACCTATGTGGGACTGGACTGGACTGGACAGTGATCACTGTGGTTTTGGACTGTGATCTCTGTGGTACTGCACTGTGATCCCTGTGGGACAGGACTGTGATCCCTGTGGAACTGGACTATGATCCCTGCGTGACTGGACTGTGATCTCTGTGGGACTGGATTGTGAACCTGTGGGATTGGACTGTGACAGCTGTGGGACTGGACTGTTACCCCTTTGGCACTGGACTGTGATCCCTGTGGGACTGGACTGCGACCCCTGTGGGACTGGACTGTGACGTCTGTGGGACTGCACTGTGATCCCTGTGGGACTAGACTGTGATCCCTGCACAACTGGCCTGTGATCCCCGTTGGACTGGGCAATGAAGCCTGCGAGACAGGACTGTGATCCCTGAGGGATTGCACTGTGATACATGTTTAACTGGACAGTGATACCTAAGGGACTGGACTGTGATCCCTGTGGGATTGGTCTATGATCCATGAGGTACTGCACTTTGATCCCTGTGGAACTAGACTGTAATATCTATGGGACTGGACTGTGATCCCTTTGGGACTGGACTGTGATCACTGTGGGACTGGACTGTGATCTCTGTGGGACAGGACTGTGATACCTGTGGGACTGGACTGTAATCCCTGTGGGATCGGAGTTTGACCCCTGTGGGACTGAACTGCGACGCCTGTGGGACAGGACTGCCAACACTGGGATTCGACTGCGACGCCTGTGGGACTGGACGGCGATCTCTGTGGGACTGGACTTTGACACCGGTGGGATTGGACTGTCATCTCTGTGGGACTGCACTGTGATCCCTGTGGGACAGGACTGTGATCCTTGTGGTACTGGACAGTTACCCCTTTTGGGCTGGACTATGAACCCTGTGGGACTGGGGAGTGATCCCTGTGGGACTGGAAGTTGACCCCTGTGGGACAGGACTGTGATCCCTGTGGGACTGGACTGTGATCTCTGTGGGACTGGATTGTGAACCTGTGGGATTGGACTGTGACTGCTGTGGGACTGGACTGTTACCCCTTTGGGACTGGACTGTGACCCCTGTGGGACAGTAATGTGATCCCTGTGGGCCTACACTGTGATATCTGTGGAACTGGATTGTGATCCCCTGTGGGACTGGACTGTGATCCCTGTGGAAGTGGACTGCGACCCCTCTGGGACTGGACTGTGACCCCTGTGGGACTGGCCTGTGATCCCTGTGGGACTGGACTGTGATCCCTATGTGACTGGAGTGTGACCCCTGTGGGGTTAAACTGTGACTCCTGTGGGATTGGACTTTTATCTCTGTGGGACTAAACTGTGATCCCTGTGGAACTGGACTGTGATCCCTGTGGAACTGGACTGTGACCCCTGTGGGACTGGGCTGTGATCCCAGAGGGACAGGAATGTGATCCCTGTGGGACTGGACTGTGATCCCTGAGGTACTGCACTGTGATCCCTGTGGGACTGGTCTGTGATCCCTGTGGAACTGGACTGTGACCCCTATGGGACTGGGCTGTGATCCCAGTGCGACAGGAATGTGATCCCTGTGATACTGGACTGTGATCGCTGAGGGACTGGACTGTGATCCCTGTGGGATTGGACGATGATCCCTGAGGTACTGCACTGTGATCCCTGTGGAACTAGATTGTAATAGCTGTGGGTCTGGACTGTGATCCCTTTGGGACTGGAACGTGATCACTGTGGAACTAGACTGTAATACCTGTGGGACTGAACTGCGACCCCTGTGGGACAGGACTGCCAACCCTGTGGGACTCGACTGCGACCCATGAGGGACTGGTCGGCGATCCCTGTGGGACAGGACTGTGATCGCCGTTGTACTGGACTGTTACCCCTTTGGGACTGGACTCTGTACCCTGTGGGACTGGGGAGTGATCCCTGTTGGACTGGACTGTGACCCCTGTGGGACTGCAATGTGATACATGTGGGACTGGACTGTGACCCCTTTGGGACTGGAATTTGATACCTGTGGGATTAGACTGTGATCCCTGTGGGACTGAACTGTGACGCCTGAGGGACTTGACTGTGATCCCTGTGCGACTGGTATGTGACTTCTGTGGTACTGGAGTGTGATCCCCGTGGGACTGGACTGTGATCCCTGTGGGACTGAACTGTGACGCCTGTGGGACTGGACGGCGATCCCTGTGGGACAGGACTTTGCCACCTGTGGGATTGGACTGTGATCCCTGCGGGACTGCACTGAGATCCCTGTGGAACTGGACAGTGATCCCAGTGGGACAGAACTGTGATCCCTGTGGGAACGGACTGTGATCCCTGTGGGACTGAACTATGACGCCTGTGGGACTTGACTATGATCCCTGTGGGACTTGTCTGTGACACCTGTGGGACTGGACTGTTGACACTGCGGTACTGGACTGTTACCCCTTTGGGACTGGACTATGAACCCTGTGGGACTGTGGAGTGATCCCTGTGCGACTGGACTGTGAACCCTGTGGGACTGGACTGCGATCACTTTGGGACTGGACTGTGACCGCAGTGGGACATGACTGTTATCCCTGTGGAACTGGACTATGACCCTTGTGGAACTGGACTGTGATCGCTGAGGGACTGGAATGTGATCCCTGTGGGATTGGACTGTGATCCCTGAGGTACTGCACTGTGACCCCTGTGGGACTGGACTGCGATCAATTTGGGACTGGACTGTGACACCTGTGGGACATGACTGTTATCCCTGTGGGACAGGTCTGTGACGTCTGTGGGACAGGACTGTGATTCCTGTGGGACAGGACTGTGATCCTTGTGGAACTGGACTGTGATCTCTGTGGGACTGGATTGTGAACCTGTGGGTTTGGACTGTGACTGCTGTGGGACTGGAGTGTGACCCCTGTGGGACTGAACTGCGACCACTGTGGGACTGGAATTTGACACCTGTGGGATTGGACTGTGATCCCTGTGGAACTGGACTGTTTTCCCAGTGGGACAGGACTGTGATCCCTGTGGGACTGGACTGTGATCCCTGTGGGACTGAACTGTGATCCCTGTGGGACTGGACTGTGATCCCTGTGGGACTGAACTGTGAAGCCTGTGGGATTGGACTATGACCTCTGTGGGACTGGAGTGTGATCCCTGTGTGGCAGGACTGTGATCCCTGTGGGACTGGACTGTGATCGCTGTGGGACTGAACTGTAACGCCTGTGGGACTGGACGGCGATCACTGTGGGACAGGACTTTGACACCTGTGGGATTGGACTGTGATCCATGTGGGACTGGACTGTGATCCCTGTGGGACAGGAATGTGATCCCTGTGTGATTGGGATGTGATCCCAGGGTAACTGGCCTGTGGGACTGGACAATGACCGCAGTGGGATCGGACTGTGAACCCTGTGGGACAGGACTGTGATCCCAGTGAGACAATAATGTGATCCCTGTGGGATCGGAGTTTAGACCCCTGGGGGACTGAACTGCGACCCCTGTGGGACAGGACTGCCAACCCTGTGGGACTCGACTGCGACCCCTGTGGCACTGGCCGGCGATCTCTGTGAGACTGGACTTTGACACCTGTGGGATTGGACTGAGATCTCTGTGGGACTGCAGTATGATCCCTGTGGGACATATCTATGATCCCTGTGGGACTGGACTGTGATCCCTGTGGAACCGAACTGTGACGCCTGTGGGACTGGACGGCGATTCCTGTGGGACTGGTCTTTGACACCTGTGGGATTGGACAGTGATCCCTGAGGGACTGCACTGTGATCCGTGTGGAACTGGACTGTGATCCCTGTGGGACAGGACTGTGATCCCTATGGGACTGGACTGTGATCCCTGTGGACTGAACTGTGACGCCTGTGTGACTTAATTGTGATCCCTGTGGGATTGGACTGTGATCCCTGTGGGACTGAACTGTGAAGCCTGTGGGACTTAACTGTGATCCCTGTGCGACTGGTATGTGAACTCTGTGGGACTGGAGTGTGATCCCTGTGTGGCAGGACTGTGATCCCTGTGGGACTGGACTGTGATCCCTGTGGGACTGAACTGTAACGCCTGTGGGACTGGACGGCGATCACTGTGGGACTTGACATTGACACCTGTGGGATTGGACTGTGATCCCTGTGGGACTGCACTGTGATCGCTCTGGGAATTGACACTGATCCGTGTGCGACTGGACTGTGATCCCTGTGGGACTGGAATGTGACCCTGTGGGACTGGGCTGTGATCCCAGTGGGACGGGACTGTGATCCCTTTGGGACTGGACTGCAATCCCTGTGGGACCGGAATTTGACCCCTGTGGGACTGAACTGCAATCCCTGTGGGACTTGGCTCTGATCCCTGCGGGACTCGACTGCGATCCCTGTGGGACTGGACTGCGATCCTTGTTGGACTGAACTGTGATCTCTGTGGTACTGGACTGTGACCCCTGTAGAACTGGACTGTGATAGCTGTGGGACTGTACTGTGATCCCTGTGGGAGTGGACTGTGATCGCTGTGGGACTGAACTGCGACCCCTTTGGGACTGGACTGCGAAACCTGTGGGGCTCGACTGCGTTCCATGTGGGAATGGACTGTGATCCTTGTGGGACTGGACTGTGATCCCTGTGGAACTGGCCTGTGATCCCTGTGGGACTGGACAGTGACCGCAGTGGGAACCAAATGTGAACCCTGTGGGACAGGGCTGTGATCCCAGTGGGACAATAATGTGATCCCTGTGGGATCGGAGTTTGACTCCTGTGGGACTGAACTGCGACCCCTGTGGGACAGGACTGCCAACCCTGTGGGACTTGACTGCGACTCCTGTGGCACTGGCCAGCGATCCCTGTGTGACTGGACTTTGACACCTGTGGGATTGGACTGTGATCTCTGTGGACTGCAGTATGATCCCTGTGGGACAGGACTGTGATCCCTGTGGGACTGGACTGTGATCCCTGTGGGACTGGACTGTGACTCCTGTGGGACTGGACTGTGATCCCTTTGTGACTGGAGAGTGATCCCTGTGGGATTGGACTGTGACCCCAGTGGGACTGGACTGTTGCCCCTTTGGGACTGGACTGTGATCCTGTGGGAATGGAATTTGACCGCTGTGGGACTGGACTTTGATACTTGTGGGACGGGACTGTGAACCCTGTGGGACTGGATTGTGATCTCTGTGGGACTGGACTGTGATACTTGTGGGAAAGGACTGTGACCCCTGTGGGACTAAACTGCGATCCCTGTGGGACTGAACTTTGATCCCTGAGGAACTGGACTGTGATCCCTGTGGGACTGGTCTGGGCCCCCTGTGCGACAGGACTGCGATCCTTATGGGACTGGACTGTGATCCCTGTCGGACTGGCCTGTGATCTCTGTGAGATGGGACGGTGATCCCTGTGGGACTGGACTCTGATGCCTTTGGGACTGGACTGTGAACCCTGAGGAACTGGACATTGATCCTTTTGAGACTGGACTGTGATCCCTGTCGGACTGGCCTGTGATCTCTGTGAGATGGGACGGTGATCCCTGTGGGACTGGACTCTGATGCCTTTGGGACAGGACTGTGATCACTGTGGGACTGGACATTGATCCATGGGGTACTGGACACCGATCCCTTTGGGAATGGATTGTGATCCCTGTGTGATTTGTCTCTAATCCCTGTGGGAATGGACTGTGATCCCTGTGGAACTGGACTGTCATCCCTGTGGCAGTGGATTGTGATACCAGAGGGACTGGACTGTGATACCTTTGGGAATGGACTGTGATCACTGTGGGACTGGACGGTGATCCCTGTGTGAAAGAATGTGATCCCTGTGGAACGGTAATGTGGTTCTTGAGGGGCTGAACTGTGCTTCCTGTGGGACTGGATTTTGATTCCTGTGGAAGTGCACTGTGATCCCTGAGTGACTGGACTGTAATACCTGTGGGAATGGACTGTGATTCCTGTGGGACGGGACTGTGATCCCTTTGGGACTGGACTGCAATCACTGTGGACCGGACTTTGACTCCTTGGTACTGGACTGTAATTCCTGTGGGACTTGACTGTGATCCCTATGCGACAGGACTGTGATCCCTGTGGGACTGGACTGTAATTCCTGTGGGACTTGACTGTGATCCCTGTGGGATTGGACTGTGACACCTGTGGGACTTGACTGTGATCCCTGTGGGACTGAACTGTGACATCTCTGGGACTGGACTGTGATCCCTGTGGGACTGGACTGTGACCTCTGTGTCACAAGACTGTGATCCCTGTGGCATTGGGCTGTGACCTGGGCGACAGGACTGTGATCCCTGTGGGACAAGACTGTGATCCCTGTGGGATAGGTCTATGACCCCGCTTTGACAAGACTGTGAATCCTGTGGGACTGGACTGAGATCCCTGTGGAACTGAACTGTGTCCCCTGTGGGATTAAACTGTGACCATGTGGGAGCGGACTTGATCTCTGTGGGACAGGACTCTGACCCCTTTGGGACTGGAGTGTGACACATGTGGGACTGGTCTGTGAACCTTGGGTTACTGGATTGTGATCCCCTTGGGACTGGTCTGTGATCCCTGTGGGATTGGACTGTGATTCCCGTGGGTCTGGACAATGATCCCCGCGGGACTGGACTTTGGTCCCTGTGGGATAGGATTGTGAGCCCTGTGGGACGGGACTGTGATCTCTGTGGGACAGGACTGTGAGCCCTGTGGGACTAAATTGTGACCCCTGTGGGACTGGACTGTGATCCCTGTGGGACTGGACTGTGATCCCTGTGGGACTAAATTGTGACCCCTGTGGGAAGGGACTGTGATCTCTGTGGGACTGGTATGTGATCCCTGTGGGACTGGACTCTGATTCCTGTGGAACTGGACTTTTACCCCTGTGGGATTGGACTGTGATCCCTGTGGGACGCACTGTGATCCCTGTGGAACTGGACGGTGATCCCTGTGGGACAGGACTGTGATCACTGTGGGACTGGACATTGATCCATGGGGTACTGGACTCCGATCCCATTGGGACTGGACTGTGATCCCTGTGGGACAAGACTGTGATCTCTGTGAGACGGGACAGTGATCCCTGAGGGACTGGACTGTGATTCCTGTGGGAATGGATTGTGATCCCTGTGTGATTTGTCTGTAATCCCTGTGGGAATGGACAGTGATCCCTGTGGAACTGGACTGTCATCCCTGTGGCAGTGGATTGTGATACCAGAGGTACTGGACGGTGATACCTTTGGGAATGGACTGCGATCACTGTGGGACTGGACGGTGATCCCTGTGTGAAAGAATGTGATCCCTGTGGAACGTTAATGTGGCTCTTGAGGGGCAGAACTGTGCTACCTGTGGGACTGGATTTTTATTCCTGTGGAAGTGCACTGTGATCCCTGAGTGACTCGACTGTGATACCTGTGGGAATGGACTGTGATCCCTGTGGGACGGGACTGTGATGCCTTTGGGACTGGACTGCAATCACTGTGCACCGGACTTTGACTCCTTGGTACTGGACTCTAATTCCTGTGGGACTTGACTGTGATCCCTGTGCGACAGGACTGTGATCACTGTGGGACTGGACTGTGACCCCTTGGGACTGGACTGTGACCCCTGTGGGATTGGACTGTGATCCCTTTGGGACTCGAGAGTGATTCCTGTCGGACTGGACTGTGATCCCTTTGGGACCAGAGAGTCATCCCTGTGGGACTGGACTGTGACACTTGTGGGACTGGACTGTAATTCCTGTGGGACTTGACTGTGATCCTGTGGGATTGAACTGTGACACCTGTGGGACTTAACTGTGATCCCTATGCGACAGGACTGTGATCCCTGTGGGACTGGACTGTGACCCCTTGGGACTGGACTATAATTCCTGTGGGACTTGACTGTGATCCCTGTGGGATTGGACTGTGACACCTGTGGGACTTGACTGTGATCCCTGTGGGACTGAACTGTGACATCTCTGGGACTGGACTGTGATACCTGTGGGACTGGACTGTGACCTCTCTGGGACTGCAGTGTGATCCCTGTGCGACTGGACTGTGACCTCTGTGTCACAAGACTGTGATCCCTGTGGCATTGGACTGTGACCTGTGCGACAGGACTGTGATCCCTGTGGGACAGGACTGTGATCCCTGTGGGACAGGTCTATGACCCCGCTTTGACAAGACTGTGATCCCTGTGGGACTGGACTGAGATCCCTGTGGAACTGAACTGTGTCCCCTGTGGGATTAGACTGTGACCATGTGGGAGTGGACTTGATCTCTGTGGGACAGGACTCTGACCCCTTTGGGACTGGAGTGTGACACCTGTGGGACTTGTCTGTGAACCTTGGGTTGCTGGATTGTGATCCCCTTGGGACTGGTCTGTGATCCCCGTGGGATTGGACTGTGATTCCCGTGGGTCTGGACAACGATCCCCGCGGGACTGGACTTTGGTCCCTGTGGGATAGGATTGAGACCCCTGTGGGATGGGACTGTGATATCTGTGGGACAGGACTGTGAGCCCTGTGGGACTAAATTGTAACCCCTGTGGGACTGGACTGTGATCCCTGTGGGACTGGAATGTGATCCCTCTGGGACTAAATTGTGACCGCTGTGGGAAGGGACTGTGATCTCTGTGGGACTGGCCTGTGATCCCTGTGGGACTGGACTCTGATCCCTGTGGAACTGGACTTTTACCCCTGTGGGACTGGACTGTGATCCCTGTGGGACTGCACTGTGATCCCTGTGGGACTGGACTGTGATCTCTGTGGGACTGGCCTGTGATCCCTGTGGGACTGGACACTGATCCCTGTGGAACTGTACTTTTACCCCTGTGGGACTGGACTGTGATCCCTGTGGGACTGCACTGTGATCCCTGTGGGACTGGACTGTGATCCCTGTGGGAGAGGACCGTGATCCCTGTGGGACTGGACTGTGATCCCTGTGGGACTGAACTGTGACGCCTGTGGGACGTAACTGTGATCCCTGTGCGACTGGTATGTGACCTCTGTGGGACTGGAGTGTGATCCCTGTGTGGCAGGACTGTGATCCCTGTGGGACTGGACTGTGATCCCTGTGGGACTGAAATGTAACGCCTGTGGGACTGGACTTTGACACCTGTGGGATTGGACTGTGATCCCTGTGGGACTGGACAGTGATCCCTCTGGGTCAGGAATGTGATCCCTGTGGGATTGGATTGCGATCCCTGTGGGACTAGACTTTGATCCCTCTGGGACTGGACTCTGATCCTTGTGCGTCTGGACTGTGATCCCTGTGGGACAGGACTGTGATCCCTGTGGGACAGGTCTATGATTCCGCTTTGACAAGACTGTGATCCCTGTGGGACTGTACTGAGATCCCTGTGGAACTGAACTGTGTCCCCTGTGGGATTAGACTGTGACCATGTGGGAGTGGACTTGATCCCTGTGGGACTGGACTGTGATCCCTGTGGGACTGAAATGTAACGCCTGTAGGACTGGACTTTGACACCTGTGGGATTGGACTGTGATCCCTGTGGGACTGGACAGTGATCCCTCTGGGTCAGGAATGTGATCCCTGTGGGATTGGATTGCGATCCCTGTGGGACTAGACTTTGATCCCTCTGGGACTGGACTCTGATCCTTGTGCGTCTGGACTGTGATCCCTGTGGGACAGGACTGTGATCCCTGTGGGACAGGTCTATGATTCCGCTTTGACAAGACTGTGATCCCTGTGGGACTGGACTGAGATCCCTGTGGAACTGAACTGTGTCCCCTGTGGGATTAGACTGTGACCATGTGGGAGTGGACTTGATCTCTGTGGGACAGGACTCTGACCCCTTTGGGACTGGAGTGTGACACCTGTGGGACTTGTCTGTGAACCTTGGGTTGCTGGATTGTGATCCCCTTGGGACTGGTCTGTGATCCCTGTGGGATTGGACTGTGATTCCCGTGGGTCTGGACAACGATCCCCGCGGGACTGGACTTTGGTCCCTGTGGGATAGGATTGAGACCCCTGTGGGATGGGACTGTGATATCTGTGGGACAGGGCTGTGAGCCCTGTGGGACTAAATTGTGACCCCTGTGGGACTGGACTGTGATCCCTGTGGGACTGGAATGTGATCCCTCTGGGACTAAATTGTGACCGCTGTGGGAAGGGACTGTGATCTCTGTGGGACTGGCCTGTGATCCCTGTGGGACTGGACTCTGATCCCTGTGGAACTGGACTTTTACCCCTGTGGGACTGGACTGTGATCCCTGTGGGACTGCACTGTGATCCCTGTGGGACTGGACTGTGATCTCTGTGGGACTGGCCTGTGATCCCTGTGGGACTGGACTCTGATCCCTGTGGAACTGTACTTTTACCCCTGTGGGACTGGACTGTGATCCCTGTGGGACTGCACTGTGATCCCTGTGGGACTGGACTGTGATCCCTGTGGGAGAGGACCGTGATCCCTGTGGGACTGGACTGTGATCCCTGTGGGACTGAACTGTGACGCCTGTGGGACGTAACTGTGATCCCTGTGCGACTGGTATGTGACTTCTGTGGGACTGGAGTGTGATCCCTGTGTGGCAGGACTGTGATCCCTGTGGGACTGGACTGTGATCCCTGTGGGACTGAAATGTAACGCCTGTGGGACTGGACTTTGACACCTGTGGGATTGGACTGTGATCCCTGTGGGACTGGACAGTGATCCCTCTGGGTCAGGAATGTGATCCCTGTGGGATTGGATTGCGATCCCTGTGGGACTAGACTTTGATCCCTCTGGGACTGGACTCTGATCCTTGTGCGTCTGTACTGTGATCCCTGTGGGACTGGAATGTGACCCTGTGGGACTGGGCTGTGATCCCAGTGGAACTGGCCTGTGATCCCTGTGGGACTGGACAATGACCGCAGTGGGATCGGACTGTGAACCCTGTGGGACAGGACTGTGATCCCAGTGAGACAATAATGTGGTCCCTGTGGGATCGGAGTTTGACCCCTGTGGGACTGAACTGCGACCCCTGTGGGACAGGACTGCCAACCCTGTGGGACTCGACTGCGACCCCTGTGGCACTGGCCGGCGATCTCTGTGAGACTGGACTTTGACACCTGTGGATTGGAATGTGATCTCTGTGGGACTGCAGTATGATCCCTGTGGGACATGTCTATGATCCCTGTGGGACTGGACTGTGATCCCTGTGGGACTGAACTGTGACGCCTGTGGGACTGACTGTGATCCCTGTGCGACTGGTATATGACCTCTGTGGGACTGGAGTGTGATCCCTGTGGGACTGGACTGTGATCCCTGTGGGACCGAACTGTGACGCCTGTGGGACTGGACGGCGATCCCTGTGGGACTGGACTTTGACACCTGTGGGATTGGACTGTGATCCCTGCGGGACTGGACTGTGAGCCCTGTGGGACTGAACTGTGAAGCCTCTGGGACTTAACTGTGATCCCTGTGCAACTGGTATGTGACCTCTGTGGCACAGGAGTGTGATCCCTATGGGGCAGGACTGTGATCCCTGTGGGACTGGACTGTGATCCCTGTGGGACTGAACTGTAACGCCTGTGGGACTGGCCGGCGATCCCAATGGGACTGCACTTTGACACCTGTGGGATTGGACTGTGATCCCTGTGGGACTGCAGTATGATCCCTCTGGGACAGGACTTTGATCCCTGTGGGACTGGACTGTGATCCCAGTGGGACTGAACTGTGACGCCTGTGGGACTGACTGTGATCCCTGTGCGATTGGTATGTAACCTCTCTGGGACTGGAGTGTGATACCTGTGGGACCGAACTGTGATGCCTGTGGGACTGGACGGCGATCCCTGTGGGACTAGACGTTGACAGCTGTGGGATTGGACTGTGATCCCAGCGGGACAGGACTGTGATCCCTGTGGGACTGAACTATGATCCCTGTGCGACGGGTATGTGACCTCTGTGGGACTGGAGTGTGATCCCTGTGGGACTGGACTGTGATCCCTGTGGGACCGAACTGTGACGCCTGTGGGACTGGACGGCGATCCCTGTGGGACTGGACTTTGACACCTGTGGGATTGGACTGTGATCCCTGCGGGACTGGACTGTGATCCCTGTGGGACTGAACTGTGACGCCTCTGGGACTTAACTGTGATCCCTGTGCGACTGGTATGTGACCTCTGTGGGACAGGAGTGTGATCCCTATGGGGCAGGACTGTGATCCCTGTGGGACTGGACTGTGATCCCTGTGGGACTGAATTGTAACGCCTGTGGGACTGGACTGCGATCCCTGTGGGACTGCACTTTGACAACTGTGGGATTGGACTGTGATCCCTGTGGGACTGAACTGTGACTCCTGTGGGACTGACTGTGATCCCTGTGCGATTGGTATGTAACCTCTCTGGGACTGGAGTGTGATCCATGTGGGACCGAACTGTGACGCCTTTGGGACTGGACGGCGATCCCTGTGGGACTGGACGTTGACAGCTGTGGGATTGGACTGTGATCCCAGCGGGACTGGACTGTGATACCTGTGGGACTGAACTGTGATCCCTGTGCGATTTGCATGTGACCTCTGTGGGACTGGAGTGTGATCCCTATGGGGCAGGACTGTGATCCCTGTGGGACTGGACTGTGATCCCTGTGGGACTGAACTGTAACGCCTGTGTGACAGGACCGCGATCCCTGTGGGACTGGACTTTGACACCTGTGGGATTGGACTGTGATCCCTGTGGGACTGCACTGTGATCCCTGTGGAACTGGATTTTGATCCATGTGCGACAGGACTGTGATCTCTTTGGAACTGGAATGTGACCCTGTGGCACTGGACTGCGATATCTGTGCGACTGGACTGTGCTCCCTTTGGGACTGGACTGTGATCCCTGTGGGACAGGAATGTGATCCCTGTTGGATTGGATTGCGATCCCTGTGGGACTAGACTTTGATCGCTCGTGGAATTAACACTGATCCGTGTGCGACTGGACTGTCATCCCTGTGGGACTGGAATGTGACCCTGTGGGACTGGGCTGTGATCCCAGTGGGACGGCACTGTGATCCCTTTGGGACTGGACTGCAATCCCTGTGGGAACGGAATTTGACCCCTGTGGGACTGAACTGCAATCCCTGTGGGACTTGGCTCTGATCCCTGTGGGACTCGACTGCGATCCCTGCGGGACTGGAGTGCGATCCTTGTTGGACTGAACTGTGATCTCTGTGGTACTGGACTGTGACTCCTGTAGGACTGGACTGTGATAGCTGTGGGACTATACTGTGATCCCTGTGGATGTGGACTGTGATCGCTGTGGGACTGAACTGCGACCCCTTTGGGACTGGACTGCGAAACCTGTGGGACTCGACTGCGATCCATGATGGACTGGACTGTGATCCTTGTGGGACTGGACTGTGATCCCTGTGAAACTGGCCTGTGATCCCTGTGGGACTGGACAGGGACCGCAGTGGGACCCAACTGTGAACCCTGTGGGACAGGGCTGTGATCCCAGTGGGACAATAATGTGATCCCTGTGGGATCGGAGTTTGACTCCTGTGGGACTGAACTGCGACCCCTGTGGAACAGGACTGCCAACCCTGTGGGACTCGACTGCGACTCCTGTGGCACTGGCGAGCGATCCCTGTGTGACTGGACTTTGACACCTGTGGTATTGGACTGTGATCTCTGTGGACTGCAGTATGATCCCTGTGGGACAGGACTGTGATCCCTGTGGGACTGGACTGTGATCCCTGTGCGACGGGTATGTGACCTCTGTGGGACTGGAGTGTGATCCCTGTGGGACTGGACTGTGATCCCTGTGGGACCGAACTGTGACGCCTGTGGGACTGGACGGCGATCCCTGTGGGACTGGACTTTGACACCTGTGGGATTGGACTGTGATCCCTGCGGGACTGGACTGTGATCCCTGTGGGACTGAACTGTGACGCCTCTGGGACTTAACTGTGATCCCTGTGCGACTGGTATGTGACCTCTGTGGGACAGGAGTGTGATCCCTATGGGGCAGGACTGTGATCCCTGTGGGACTGGACTGTGATCCCTGTGGGACTGAATTGTAACGCCTGTGGGACTGGACTGCGATCCCTGTGGGACTGCACTTTGACAACTGTGGGATTGGACTGTGATCCCTGTGGGACTGAACTGTGACTCCTGTGGGACTGACTGTGATCCCTGTGCGATTGGTATGTAACCTCTCTGGGACTGGAGTGTGATCCATGTGGGACCGAACTGTGACGCCTTTGGGACTGGACGGCGATCCCTGTGGGACTGGACGTTGACAGCTGTGGGATTGGACTGTGATCCCAGCGGGACTGGACTGTGATACCTGTGGGACTGAACTGTGATCCCTGTGCGATTTGCATGTGACCTCTGTGGGACTGGAGTGTGATCCCTATGGGGCAGGACTGTGATCCCTGTGGGACTGGACTGTGATCCCTGTGGGACTGAACTGTAACGCCTGTGGGACAGGACCGCGATCCCTGTGGGACTGGACTTTGACACCTGTGGGATTGGACTGTGATCCCTGTGGGACTGCACTGTGATCCCTGTGGAACTGGATTTTGATCCATGTGCGACAGGACTGTGATCTCATTGGAACTGGAATGTGACCCTGTGGCACTGGACTGCGATATCTGTGCGACTGGACTGTGCTCCCTTTGGGACTGGACTGTGATCCCTGTGGGACAGGAATGTGATCCCCGTTGGATTGGATTGCGATCCCTGTGGGACTAGACTTTGATCGCTCGTGGAATTAACACTGATCCGTGTGCGACTGGACTGTCATCCCTGTGGGACTGGAATGTGACCCTGTGGGACTGGGCTGTGATCCCAGTGGGACGGCACTGTGATCCCTTTGGGACTGGACTGCAATCCCTGTGGGAACGGAATTTGACCCCTGTGGGACTGAACTGCAATCCCTGTGGGACTTGGCTCTGATCCCTGTGGGACTCGACTGCGATCCCTGCGGGACTGGAGTGCGATCCTTGTTGGACTGAACTGTGATCTCTGTGGTACTGGACTGTGACTCCTGTAGGACTGGACTGTGATAGCTGTGGGACTATACTGTGATCCCTGTGGATGTGGACTGTGATCGCTGTGGGACTGAACTGCGACCCCTTTGGGACTGGACTGCGAAACCTGTGGGACTCGACTGCGATCCATGATGGACTGGACTGTGATCCTTGTGGGACTGGACTGTGATCCCTGTGAAACTGGCCTGTGATCCCTGTGGGACTGGACAGGGACCGCAGTGGGACCCAACTGTGAACCCTGTGGGACAGGGCTGTGATCCCAGTGGGACAATAATGTGATCCCTGTGGGATCGGAGTTTGACTCCTGTGGGACTGAACTGCGACCCCTGTGGAACAGGACTGCCAACCCTGTGGGACTCGACTGCGACTCCTGTGGCACTGGCGAGCGATCCCTGTGTGACTGGACTTTGACACCTGTGGTATTGGACTGTGATCTCTGTGGACTGCAGTATGATCCCTGTGGGACAGGACTGTGATCCCTGTGGGACTGGACTGTGATCCCTGTGGGACTGAACTGTGACGCCTGTGGGACGTAACTGTGATCCCTGTGCGACTGGTATGTGACCTCTGTGGGACTGGAGTGTGATCCCTGTGTGGCAGGACTGTGATCCCTGTGGGACTGGACTGTGATCCCTGTGGGACTGAAATGTAACGCCTGTGGGACTGGACTTTGACACCTGTGGGATTGGACTGTGATCCCTGTGGGACTGGACAGTGATCCCTCTGGGTCAGGAATGTGATCCCTGTGGGATTGGATTGCGATCCCTGTGGGACTAGACTTTGATCCCTCTGGGACTGGACTCTGATCCTTGTGCGTCTGTACTGTGATCCCTGTGGGACTGGAATGTGACCCTGTGGGACTGGGCTGTGATCCCAGTGGAACTGGCCTGTGATCCCTGTGGGACTGGACAATGACCGCAGTGGGATCGGACTGTGAACCCTGTGGGACAGGACTGTGATCCCAGTGAGACAATAATGTGGTCCCTGTGGGATCGGAGTTTGACCCCTGTGGGACTGAACTGCGACCCCTGTGGGACAGGACTGCCAACCCTGTGGGACTCGACTGCGACCCCTGTGGCACTGGCCGGCGATCTCTGTGAGACTGGACTTTGACACCTGTGGATTGGAATGTGATCTCTGTGGGACTGCAGTATGATCCCTGTGGGACATGTCTATGATCCCTGTGGGACTGGACTGTGATCCCTGTGGGACTGAACAGTGACGCCTGTGGGACTGACTGTGATCCCTGTGCGACTGGTATATGACCTCTGTGGGACTGGAGTGTGATCCCTGTGGGACTGGACTGTGATCCCTGTGGGACCGAACTGTGACGCCTGTGGGACTGGACGGCGATCCCTGTGGGACTGGACTTTGACACCTGTGGGATTGGACTGTGATCCCTGCGGGACTGGACTGTGAGCCCTGTGGGACTGAACTGTGAAGCCTCTGGGACTTAACTGTGATCCCTGTGCAACTGGTATGTGACCTCTGTGGCACAGGAGTGTGATCCCTATGGGGCAGGACTGTGATCCCTGTGGGACTGGACTGTGATCCCTGTGGGACTGAACTGTAACGCCTGTGGGACTGGCCGGCGATCCCAATGGGACTGCACTTTGACACCTGTGGGATTGGACTGTGATCCCTGTGGGACTGCAGTATGATCCCTCTGGGACAGGACTTTGATCCCTGTGGGACTGGACTGTGATCCCAGTGGGACTGAACTGTGACGCCTGTGGGACTGACTGTGATCCCTGTGCGATTGGTATGTAACCTCTCTGGGACTGGAGTGTGATACCTGTGGGACCGAACTGTGATGCCTGTGGGACTGGACGGCGATCCCTGTGGGACTAGACGTTGACAGCTGTGGGATTGGACTGTGATCCCAGCGGGACAGGACTGTGATCCCTGTGGGACTGAACTATGATCCCTGTGCGACGGGTATGTGACCTCTGTGGGACTGGAGTGTGATCCCTGTGGGACTGGACTGTGATCCCTGTGGGACCGAACTGTGACGCCTGTGGGACTGGACGGCGATCCCTGTGGGACTGGACTTTGACACCTGTGGGATTGGACTGTGATCCCTGCGGGACTGGACTGTGATCCCTGTGGGACTGAACTGTGACGCCTCTGGGACTTAACTGTGATCCCTGTGCGACTGGTATGTGACCTCTGTGGGACAGGAGTGTGATCCCTATGGGGCAGGACTGTGATCCCTGTGGGACTGGACTGTGATCCCTGTGGGACTGAATTGTAACGCCTGTGGGACTGGACTGCGATCCCTGTGGGACTGCACTTTGACAACTGTGGGATTGGACTGTGATCCCTGTGGGACTGAACTGTGACTCCTGTGGGACTGACTGTGATCCCTGTGCGATTGGTATGTAACCTCTCTGGGACTGGAGTGTGATCCATGTGGGACCGAACTGTGACGCCTTTGGGACTGGACGGCGATCCCTGTGGGACTGGACGTTGACAGCTGTGGGATTGGACTGTGATCCCAGCGGGACTGGACTGTGATACCTGTGGGACTGAACTGTGATCCCTGTGCGATTTGCATGTGACCTCTGTGGGACTGGAGTGTGATCCCTATGGGGCAGGACTGTGATCCCTGTGGGACTGGACTGTGATCCCTGTGGGACTGAACTGTAACGCCTGTGGGACAGGACCGCGATCCCTGTGGGACTGGACTTTGACACCTGTGGGATTGGACTGTGATCCCTGTGGGACTGCACTGTGATCCCTGTGGAACTGGATTTTGATCCATGTGCGACAGGACTGTGATCTCTTTGGAACTGGAATGTGACCCTGTGGCACTGGACTGCGATATCTGTGCGACTGGACTGTGCTCCCTTTGGGACTGGACTGTGATCCCTGTGGGACAGGAATGTGATCCCTGTTGGATTGGATTGCGATCCCTGTGGGACTAGACTTTGATCGCTCGTGGAATTAACACTGATCCGTGTGCGACTGGACTGTCATCCCTGTGGGACTGGAATGTGACCCTGTGGGACTGGGCTGTGATCCCAGTGGGACGGCACTGTGATCCCTTTGGGACTGGACTGCAATCCCTGTGGGAACGGAATTTGACCCCTGTGGGACTGAACTGCAATCCCTGTGGGACTTGGCTCTGATCCCTGTGGGACTCGACTGCGATCCCTGCGGGACTGGACTGCGATCCTTGTTGGACTGAACTGTGATCTCTGTGGTACTGGACTGTGACTCCTGTAGGACTGGACTGTGATAGCTGTGGGACTATACTGTGATCCCTGTGGATGTGGACTGTGATCGCTGTGGGACTGAACTGCGACCCCTTTGGGACTGGACTGCGAAACCTGTGGGACTCGACTGCGATCCATGATGGACTGGACTGTGATCCTTGTGGGACTGGACTGTGATCCCTGTGAAACTGGCCTGTGATCCCTGTGGGACTGGACAGGGACCGCAGTGGGACCCAACTGTGAACCCTGTGGGACAGGGCTGTGATCCCAGTGGGACAATAATGTGATCCCTGTGGGATCGGAGTTTGACTCCTGTGGGACTGAACTGCGACCCCTGTGGAACAGGACTGCCAACCCTGTGGGACTCGACTGCGACTCCTGTGGCACTGGCGAGCGATCCCTGTGTGACTGGACTTTGACACCTGTGGTATTGGACTGTGATCTCTGTGGACTGCAGTATGATCCCTGTGGGACAGGACTGTGATCCCTGTGGGACTGGACTGTGATCCCTGTGGGACTGAACTGTGACGCCTGTGGGACAGACTGTGATCCCTGTGCGACTGGTATGTGACCTCTGTGGGAGTGGAGTGTGATACCTGTGGGACTGGACTGTGATTCCAGTGGGACCGAAATGTGACGCCTGTGGGACTGGACGGCGATCCCTATGGGACTGGACTTTGATCCCTGTGCGACTAAATTGTTACCCCTGTGTTTTACGGACTGTGATCTCTGTGGGACTGGATTGTGATCCCTGTGGGACTGGACTGTGATCCCTGTGGACTGGATTGTGACCCCTTTGGGAATGGAGTGTGATACCTGTAGGACTGGATTGTGTCTTCTCTGGGACTGGACTATGATCCATGTGGGACTGGACTGTGATCCCCGTGTGACTGGCCTGTAACTCCTGTGGGACAGGACTGTGATCCCTGTGGTACTCGATTCTGACCTGTGTGGGACTGGACTTTGACCCCTGTGCGACTGGACTGTGACCGCTGTGGGACTGAACTGCGACCCCTGTGGGACTGGACTGCGTAAACTGTGGGACTCGACTGCAATCCATGTGAGACTGGACTGTGATCCCTATGCGACAGGACTGTGAACCCTGTGGAACTGGACTTTGACCCCTGTGGGATTGGACTGTGATCCCTGTGTGACTGAACTTTGACCTCTGTGGGATTGGACTGTGATCCCTGTGGGACTGCACTGTGATCCATGTGGAAATGGACGGTGATTCCTGTTGGACAGGACTGTGATCCCTGTGGGACTGGATGTGATCCCTGTGGGACTCAACTGTGACTACTGAGGGACTTGACTTTTATCCCTGTGGGACAGTTCTGTGACATCGGTGAGACTGCAGTGTTATCCCTGTGGGACAGGACAGTGATCCCTGTGGGGCTGAACCTAGATCCCGATGGTACTCGACTGTGATCCCTGTGGGACTGGACTGTGATCCCTGTAGGACTGGACTGTGACCCCTGTGGGACTGGACTGTGATCCCTTTGGGACTCGAGAGTGATTCCTGTGGGACTGGACTGTGATCCGTTGGGACTAGAGAGTGATCCCTGTGGGACTGTACTGTGACTCCAGTGGGACTGGACTGTAATTCCTGTGGGACTTGACTGTGATCCCTGTGGGATTGGACTGTGACACCTGTGGGACTTGACTGTGATCCCTGAGTGACTGAACTGTGACATCTCTGGGACTGGACTGTGATCCCTGTGGGACTGGACAGTGACCTCTCTGGGACTGCAGTGTGATCCCTGTGCGACTGGAATGTGACCTCTGTGTCACAAGACTGTGATCCCTATGGCATTGGACTGTGACCTGTGCGACAGGACTGTGATCCCTGTGTGACACCTGTGGGACTGGTCTGTGAACCTTGGGTTACTGGATTGTGATCCCCTTGGGACTGGTCTGTGATCCCTGTGTGATTGGACTGTGATTCCCGTGGGTCTGGACAACGATCCCCGCGGGACTGGACTTTGGTCCCTGTGGGATAGGATTGTGACCCCTGTGGGACGGGACTGTGATCTCTGTGGAACAGGACTGTGAGCCCTGTGGGACTAAATTGTGACCCCTGTGGGACTGGACTGTGATCCCTGTGGGACTGGACTGTGATCCCTGTGGGACTAAATTGTGACCCCTGTGGGAAGGGACTGTGATCTCTGTGCGACTGGCCTGTGACCCCTGTGGGACTTGACTCTGATCCCTGTGAAACTGGAATTTTACCCCTGTGGGATTGGACTGTGATCCCTGTAGGACTGCACTGTGATCCCTGTGGAACTGGACTGTGATCTCTGTGGGACTGGCCTGTGATCCCTGTGGGACTGGACTCTGATCCCTGTGGAACTGTACTTTTACCCCTGTGGGACTGGACTGTGATCCCTGTGGGACTGCACTGTGATCCCTGTGGGACTGGACTGTGATCCCTGTGGGAGAGGACCGTGATCCCTGTGGGACTGGACTGTGATCCCTGTGGGACTGAACTGTGACGCCTGTGGGACGTAACTGTGATCCCTGTGCGACTGGTATGTGACTTCTGTGGGACTGGAGTGTGATCCCTGTGTGGCAGGACTGTGATCCCTGTGGGACTGGACTGTGATCCCTGTGGGACTGAAATGTAACGCCTGTGGGACTGGACTTTGACACCTGTGGGATTGGACTGTGATCCCTGTGGGACTGGACAGTGATCCCTCTGGGTCAGGAATGTGATCCCTGTGGGATTGGATTGCGATCCCTGTGGGACTAGACTTTGATCCCTCTGGGACTGGACTCTGATCCTTGTGCGTCTGTACTGTGATCCCTGTGGGACTGGAATGTGACCCTGTGGGACTGGGCTGTGATCCCAGTGGAACTGGACTGTGATCTCTGTGGGACTGGACAATGACCGCAGTGGGATCGGACTGTGAACCCTGTGGGACAGGACTGTGATCCCAGTGAGACAATAATGTGGTCCCTGTGGGATCGGAGTTTGACCCCTGTGGGACTGAACTGCGACCCCTGTGGGACAGGACTGCCAACCCTGTGGGACTCGACTGCGACCCCTGTGGCACTGGCCGGCGATCTCTGTGAGACTGGACTTTGACACCTGTGGATTGGAATGTGATCTCTGTGGGACTGCAGTATGATCCCTGTGGGACATGTCTATGATCCCTGTGGGACTGGACTGTGATCCCTGTGGGACTGAACTGTGACGCCTGTGGGACTGACTGTGATCCCTGTGCGACTGGTATATGACCTCTGTGGGACTGGAGTGTGATCCCTGTGGGACTGGACTGTGATCCCTGTGGGACCGAACTGTGACGCCTGTGGGACTGGACGGCGATCCCTGTGGGACTGGACTTTGACACCTGTGGGATTGGACTGTGATCCCTGCGGGACTGGACTGTGAGCCCTGTGGGACTGAACTGTGAAGCCTCTGGGACTTAACTGTGATCCCTGTGCAACTGGTATGTGACCTCTGTGGCACAGGAGTGTGATCCCTATGGGGCAGGACTGTGATCCCTGTGGGACTGGACTGTGATCCCTGTGGGACTGAACTGTAACGCCTGTGGGACTGGCCGGCGATCCCAATGGGACTGCACTTTGACACCTGTGGGATTGGACTGTGATCCCTGTGGGACTGCAGTATGATCCCTCTGGGACAGGACTTTGATCCCTGTGGGACTGGACTGTGATCCCAGTGGGACTGAACTGTGACGCCTGTGGGACTGACTGTGATCCCTGTGCGATTGGTATGTAACCTCTCTGGGACTGGAGTGTGATACCTGTGGGACCGAACTGTGATGCCTGTGGGACTGGACGGCGATCCCTGTGGGACTAGACGTTGACAGCTGTGGGATTGGACTGTGATCCCAGCGGGACAGGACTGTGATCCCTGTGGGACTGAACTATGATCCCTGTGCGACGGGTATGTGACCTCTGTGGGACTGGAGTGTGATCCCTGTGGGACTGGACTGTGATCCCTGTGGGACCGAACTGTGACGCCTGTGGGACTGGACGGCGATCCCTGTGGGACTGGACTTTGACACCTGTGGGATTGGACTGTGATCCCTGCGGGACTGGACTGTGATCCCTGTGGGACTGAACTGTGACGCCTCTGGGACTTAACTGTGATCCCTGTGCGACTGGTATGTGACCTCTGTGGGACAGGAGTGTGATCCCTATGGGGCAGGACTGTGATCCCTGTGGGACTGGACTGTGATCCCTGTGGGACTGAATTGTAACGCCTGTGGGACTGGACTGCGATCCCTGTGGGACTGCACTTTGACAACTGTGGGATTGGACTGTGATCCCTGTGGGACTGAACTGTGACTCCTGTGGGACTGACTGTGATCCCTGTGCGATTGGTATGTAACCTCTCTGGGACTGGAGTGTGATCCATGTGGGACCGAACTGTGACGCCTTTGGGACTGGACGGCGATCCCTGTGGGACTGGACGTTGACAGCTGTGGGATTGGACTGTGATCCCAGCGGGACTGGACTGTGATACCTGTGGGACTGAACTGTGATCCCTGTGCGATTTGCATGTGACCTCTGTGGGACTGGAGTGTGATCCCTATGGGGCAGGACTGTGATCCCTGTGGGACTGGACTGTGATCCCTGTGGGACTGAACTGTAACGCCTGTGGGACAGGACCGCGATCCCTGTGGGACTGGACTTTGACACCTGTGGGATTGGACTGTGATCCCTGTGGGACTGCACTGTGATCCCTGTGGAACTGGATTTTGATCCATGTGCGACAGGACTGTGATCTCTTTGGAACTGGAATGTGACCCTGTGGCACTGGACTGCGATATCTGTGCGACTGGACTGTGCTCCCTTTGGGACTGGACTGTGATCCCTGTGGGACAGGAATGTGATCCCTGTTGGATTGGATTGCGATCCCTGTGGGACTAGACTTTGATCGCTCGTGGAATTAACACTGATCCGTGTGCGACTGGACTGTCATCCCTGTGGGACTGGAATGTGACCCTGTGGGACTGGGCTGTGATCCCAGTGGGAAGGCACTGTGATCCCTTTGGGACTGGACTGCAATCCCTGTGGGAACGGAATTTGACCCCTGTGGGACTGAACTGCAATCCCTGTGGGACTTGGCTCTGATCCCTGTGGGACTCGACTGCGATCCCTGCGGGACTGGAGTGCGATCCTTGTTGGACTGAACTGTGATCTCTGTGGTACTGGACTGTGACTCCTGTAGGACTGGACTGTGATAGCTGTGGGACTATACTGTGATCCCTGTGGATGTGGACTGTGATCGCTGTGGGACTGAACTGCGACCCCTTTGGGACTGGACTGCGAAACCTGTGGGACTCGACTGCGATCCATGATGGACTGGACTGTGATCCTTGTGGGACTGGACTGTGATCCCTGTGAAACTGGCCTGTGATCCCTGTGGGACTGGACAGGGACCGCAGTGGGACCCAACTGTGAACCCTGTGGGACAGGGCTGTGATCCCAGTGGGACAATAATGTGATCCCTGTGGGATCGGAGTTTGACTCCTGTGGGACTGAACTGCGACCCCTGTGGAACAGGACTGCCAACCCTGTGGGACTCGACTGCGACTCCTGTGGCACTGGCGAGCGATCCCTGTGTGACTGGACTTTGACACCTGTGGTATTGGACTGTGATCTCTGTGGACTGCAGTATGATCCCTGTGGGACAGGACTGTGATCCCTGTGGGACTGGACTGTGATCCCTGTGGGACTGAACTGTGACGCCTGTGGGACGTAACTGTGATCCCTGTGCGACTGGTATGTGACCTCTGTGGGACTGGAGTGTGATCCCTGTGTGGCAGGACTGTGATCCCTGTGGGACTGGACTGTGATCCCTGTGGGACTGAAATGTAACGCCTGTGGGACTGGACTTTGACACCTGTGGGATTGGACTGTGATCCCTGTGGGACTGGACAGTGATCCCTCTGGGTCAGGAATGTGATCCCTGTGGGATTGGATTGCGATCCCTGTGGGACTAGACTTTGATCCCTCTGGGACTGGACTCTGATCCTTGTGCGTCTGTACTGTGATCCCTGTGGGACTGGAATGTGACCCTGTGGGACTGGGCTGTGATCCCAGTGGAACTGGCCTGTGATCCCTGTGGGACTGGACAATGACCGCAGTGGGATCGGACTGTGAACCCTGTGGGACAGGACTGTGATCCCAGTGAGACAATAATGTGGTCCCTGTGGGATCGGAGTTTGACCCCTGTGGGACTGAACTGCGACCCCTGTGGGACAGGACTGCCAACCCTGTGGGACTCGACTGCGACCCCTGTGGCACTGGCCGGCGATCTCTGTGAGACTGGACTTTGACACCTGTGGATTGGAATGTGATCTCTGTGGGACTGCAGTATGATCCCTGTGGGACATGTCTATGATCCCTGTGGGACTGGACTGTGATCCCTGTGGGACTGAACTGTGACGCCTGTGGGACTGACTGTGATCCCTGTGCGACTGGTATATGACCTCTGTGGGACTGGAGTGTGATCCCTGTGGGACTGGACTGTGATCCCTGTGGGACCGAACTGTGACGCCTGTGGGACTGGACGGCGATCCCTGTGGGACTGGACTTTGACACCTGTGGGATTGGACTGTGATCCCTGCGGGACTGGACTGTGAGCCCTGTGGGACTGAACTGTGAAGCCTCTGGGACTTAACTGTGATCCCTGTGCAACTGGTATGTGACCTCTGTGGCACAGGAGTGTGATCCCTATGGGGCAGGACTGTGATCCCTGTGGGACTGGACTGTGATCCCTGTGGGACTGAACTGTAACGCCTGTGGGACTGGCCGGCGATCCCAATGGGACTGCACTTTGACACCTGTGGGATTGGACTGTGATCCCTGTGGGACTGCAGTATGATCCCTCTGGGACAGGACTTTGATCCCTGTGGGACTGGACTGTGATCCCAGTGGGACTGAACTGTGACGCCTGTGGGACTGACTGTGATCCCTGTGCGATTGGTATGTAACCTCTCTGGGACTGGAGTGTGATACCTGTGGGATCGAACTGTGATGCCTGTGGGACTGGACGGCGATCCCTGTGGGACTAGACGTTGACAGCTGTGGGATTGGACTGTGATCCCAGCGGGACAGGACTGTGATCCCTGTGGGACTGAACTATGATCCCTGTGCGACGGGTATGTGACCTCTGTGGGACTGGAGTGTGATCCCTGTGGGACTGGACTGTGATCCCTGTGGGACCGAACTGTGACGCCTGTGGGACTGGACGGCGATCCCTGTGGGACTGGACTTTGACACCTGTGGGATTGGACTGTGATCCCTGCGGGACTGGACTGTGATCCCTGTGGGACTGAACTGTGACGCCTCTGGGACTTAACTGTGATCCCTGTGCGACTGGTATGTGACCTCTGTGGGACAGGAGTGTGATCCCTATGGGGCAGGACTGTGATCCCTGTGGGACTGGACTGTGATCCCTGTGGGACTGAATTGTAACGCCTGTGGGACTGGACTGCGATCCCTGTGGGACTGCACTTTGACAACTGTGGGATTGGACTGTGATCCCTGTGGGACTGAACTGTGACTCCTGTGGGACTGACTGTGATCCCTGTGCGATTGGTATGTAACCTCTCTGGGACTGGAGTGTGATCCATGTGGGACCGAACTGTGACGCCTTTGGGACTGGACGGCGATCCCTGTGGGACTGGACGTTGACAGCTGTGGGATTGGACTGTGATCCCAGCGGGACTGGACTGTGATACCTGTGGGACTGAACTGTGATCCCTGTGCGATTTGCATGTGACCTCTGTGGGACTGGAGTGTGATCCCTATGGGGCAGGACTGTGATCCCTGTGGGACTGGACTGTGATCCCTGTGGGACTGAACTGTAACGCCTGTGGGACAGGACCGCGATCCCTGTGGGACTGGACTTTGACACCTGTGGGATTGGACTGTGATCCCTGTGGGACTGCACTGTGATCCCTGTGGAACTGGATTTTGATCCATGTGCGACAGGACTGTGATCTCTTTGGAACTGGAATGTGACCCTGTGGCACTGGACTGCGATATCTGTGCGACTGGACTGTGCTCCCTTTGGGACTGGACTGTGATCCCTGTGGGACAGGAATGTGATCCCTGTTGGATTGGATTGCGATCCCTGTGGGACTAGACTTTGATCGCTCGTGGAATTAACACTGATCCGTGTGCGACTGGACTGTCATCCCTGTGGGACTGGAATGTGACCCTGTGGGACTGGGCTGTGATCCCAGTGGGACGGCACTGTGATCCCTTTGGGACTGGACTGCAATCCCTGTGGGAACGGAATTTGACCCCTGTGGGACTGAACTGCAATCCCTGTGGGACTTGGCTCTGATCCCTGTGGGACTCGACTGCGATCCCTGCGGGACTGGACTGCGATCCTTGTTGGACTGAACTGTGATCTCTGTGGTACTGGACTGTGACTCCTGTAGGACTGGACTGTGATAGCTGTGGGACTATACTGTGATCCCTGTGGATGTGGACTGTGATCGCTGTGGGACTGAACTGCGACCCCTTTGGGACTGGACTGCGAAACCTGTGGGACTCGACTGCGATCCATGATGGACTGGACTGTGATCCTTGTGGGACTGGACTGTGATCCCTGTGAAACTGGCCTGTGATCCCTGTGGGACTGGACAGGGACCGCAGTGGGACCCAACTGTGAACCCTGTGGGACAGGGCTGTGATCCCAGTGGGACAATAATGTGATCCCTGTGGGATCGGAGTTTGACTCCTGTGGGACTGAACTGCGACCCCTGTGGAACAGGACTGCCAACCCTGTGGGACTCAACTGCGACTCCTGTGGCACTGGCGAGCGATCCCTGTGTGACTGGACTTTGACACCTGTGGTATTGGACTGTGATCTCTGTGGACTGCAGTATGATCCCTGTGGGACAGGACTGTGATCCCTGTGGGACTGGACTGTGATCCCTGTGGGACTGAACTGTGACGCCTGTGGGACAGACTGTGATCCCTGTGCGACTGGTATGTGACCTCTGTGGGAGTGGAGTCTGATACCTGTGGGACTGGACTGTGATTCCAGTGGGACCGAAATGTGACGCCTGTGGGACTGGACGGCGATCCCTATGGGACTGGACTTTGATCCCTGTGCGACTAAATTGTTACCCCTGTGTTTTACGGACTGTGATCTCTGTGGGACTGGATTGTGATCCCTGTGGGACTGGACTGTGATCCCTGTGGACTGGATTGTGACCCCTTTGGGAATGGAGTGTGATTCCTGTAGGACTGGATTGTGTCTTCTCTGGGACTGGACTATGATCCATGTGGGACTGGACTGTGATCCCCGTGTGACTGGCCTGTAACTCCTGTGGGACAGGACTGTGATCCCTGTGGTACTCGATTCTGACCTGTGTGGGACTGGACTTTGACCCCTGTGCGACTGGACTGTGACCGCTGTGGGACTGAACTGCGACCCCTGTGGGACTGGACTGCGTATACTGTGGGACTCGACTGCAATCCATGTGAGACTGGATGTGATCCCTATGCGACAGGACTGTGAACCCTGTGGAACTGGACTTTGACCCCTGTGGGATTGGACTGTGATCCCTGTGTGACTGAACTTTGACCTCTGTGGGATTGGACTGTGATCCCTGTGGGACTGCACTGTGATCCATGTGGAAATGGACGGTGATTCCTGTTGGACAGGACTGTGATCCCTGTGGGACTGGATGTGATCCCTGTGGGACTCAACTGTGACTACTGAGGGACTTGACTGTTATCCCTGTGGGACAGTTCTGTGACATCGGTGAGACTGCAGTGTTATCCCTGTGGGACAGGACAGTGATCCCTGTGGGGCTGAACCTAGATCCCGATGGTACTCGACTGTGATCCCTGTGGGACTGGACTGTGATCCCTGTAGGACTGGACTGTGACCCCTGTGGGACTGGACTGTGATCCCTTTGGGACTCGAGAGTGATTCCTGTGGGACTGGACTGTGATCCGTTGGGACTAGAGAGTGATCCCTGTGGGACTGTACTGTGACTCCAGTGGGACTGGACTGTAATTCCTGTGGGACTTGACTGTGATCCCTGTGGGATTGGACTGTGACACCTGTGGGACTTGACTGTGATCCCTGAGTGACTGAACTGTGACATCTCTGGGACTGGACTGTGATCCCTGTGGGACTGGACAGTGACCTCTCTGGGACTGCAGTGTGATCCCTGTGCGACTGGAATGTGACCTCTGTGTCACAAGACTGTGATCCCTATGGCATTGGACTGTGACCTGTGCGACAGGACTGTGATCCCTGTGTGACACCTGTGGGACTGGTCTGTGAACCTTGGGTTACTGGATTGTGATCCCCTTGGGACTGGTCTGTGATCCCTGTGTGATTGGACTGTGATTCCCGTGGGTCTGGACAACGATCCCCGCGGGACTGGACTTTGGTCCCTGTGGGATAGGATTGTGACCCCTGTGGGACGGGACTGTGATCTCTGTGGAACAGGACTGTGAGCCCTGTGGGACTAAATTGTGACCCCTGTGGGACTGGACTGTGATCCCTGTGGGACTGGACTGTGATCCCTGTGGGACTAAATTGTGACCCCTGTGGGAAGGGACTGTGATCTCTGTGCGACTGGCCTGTGACCCCTGTGGGACTTGACTCTGATCCCTGTGAAACTGGAATTTTACCCCTGTGGGATTGGACTGTGATCCCTGTAGGACTGCACTGTGATCCCTGTGGAACTGGACGGTGATCCCTGTGGGACAGGACTGTGATCCCTGTTGGATTGGACTGTGAACCCTGTGGGACTCAACTGGGACACCTGAGGGACTTGACTGTTATCCCTGTCGGGCTGTTCTGTGACATCGGTGGGACTGGAGTGTGATCCCTGTAGGACAGGACTGTGATCCCTGTGGGACTGAACCTCGATCCCTATGGTACTCGACTGTGATCACTGTGGGACTGGACTTTGATCCCAGTGGGACTGGACTGTGACCCCTGTGGGACTGGACTGTGAACCCTTTGGGACTCGAGAGTATTTCCTGTCGGACTGGACTGTGATCCCTTTAGGACTAGAAAGTTATCCCTGTGGGACTGGACTGCGATCCCTGTGGGATTAGGCTGTGACACCTGTGGGACTTGACTATGATCCCTGTGGGACTGAACTGTGACATATCTATGACTGGACTGTGAACCCTGTGAGACTGGACTGTGACCTCTCTGGGACTGCAGTGTGATCCCTGTGCGACTGGACTGTGACCTCTGTGTCACAAGACTGTGATCCCTGTGGCATTGGACTGTGACCTGTGCGACAGGACTGTGATCCCTGTGGGACAGGACTGTGATCCCTGTGGGACAGGTCTATGACCCCGCTTTGACAAGACTGTGATCCCTGTGGGACTGGACTGAGATCCCTGTGGAACTGAACTGTGTCCCCTGTGGGATTAAACTGTGACCTTGTGGGAGTGGACTTGATCTCTGTGGGACAGGACTCTGACCCCTTTGGGACTGGAGTGTGACACCTGTGGGACTGGTCTGTGAACCTTGGGTTACTGGATTGTGATCCCCTTGGGAATGGTCTGTGATCCCTGTGGGATTGGACTGTGATTCCCGTGGGTCTGGACAACGATCCCCGCGGGACTGGACTTTGGTCCCTGTGGGATAGGATTCTGACCCCTGTGGGACGGGACTGTGATCTCTGTGGGACAGGACTGTGAGCCCTGTGGGAATAAATTGTGACCCCTGTGGGACTGGACTGTGATCCCTGTGGAACTGGACTGTGATCCCTGTGGGACTAAATTGTGACCCCTGTGGGAAGGGACTGTGATCTCTGTGGGACTGGCCTGTGATCCCTGTGGGACTGGACTCTGATCCCTGTGCAACTGGACTTTTACCCCTGTGGGATTGGACTGTGATCCCTGTGGGACTGCACTGTGATCCCTGTGGAACTGGACGGTGTTCCCTGTGGGACAGGACTGTGATCCCTGTGGGACTGGACTGTGACCCCTGTGGGACTCAACTGTGACAACTGAGGGACTTGACTGTTAACCCTATTGGGCTGTTCTGTGACGTCGGTGGCACTGGAGGGTGATCCCTGTGGGACAGGACTGTGATCCCTGTGGGACTGATCCTCGATCCCTATGGTACTCGACTGTGATCCCTGTGGGACTGCACTGTGATCCCTGTGGAACTGGACTGTGATCCCTTTGGGACACGAGAGTAATTCCTGTGGGACTGGACTGTGATCCCTTTGGGACTAGAGAGTGATCCCTGTGGGACTGCACTGTGATCCCTGTGGGACAGGACTGTGATCCCTGTGGGACTGGACTGTGACCCCTGTGGGACTCAACTGTGACACCTGAGGGACTTGACTGTTATCCCTGTGGGGCTGTTCTGCGACTTCGGAGGGACTGGAGTGTGATCCCTGTGGGACAGGACTGTGATCCCTGTGGGACTGAACCTCGATCCCTATGGTACTCGACTGTGATCCCTGTGGGACTGGACTATGATCCCTGTGGGACTGGACTGTGACCCCTGTGGGACTGGACTGTGATCCCTTTGGGACTCGAGAGTGATTCCTGTGGGACTGGACTTTGATCCATTTAGGACGAGAGAGTGATCCCTGTGGGACTGGACTGTAACTCCTGTGGGACTGGACTGTGATCCCTTTGTGACTGGAGAGTGATCCCTGTGGTATTGGACTGTGACCCCAGTGGGACTGGACTGTGATCCTGTGGGAATGGACATTGACCGCTGAGGCACTGGACTTTGATACTTGTGGGACTGGACTGTGAACCCTATGGGACTGGAATGTGATCTCTGTGGGACTGGACTGTGATACTTGTGGGACAGGACTGTGACCCCTGTGGGACTAAACTGCGATCGCTGCGGGACTGAACTTTGATCCCTGAGGAATTGGACTGTGATCCCTGTGGAACTGGTCTAGGCCCCTTGTGCGACAGGACTGCGATCCTTATGGGACATGAATTTGAACCCTGTCGGACTGGCCTGTGATCTCTGTGAGATGGGACGGTGATCCCTGTGGGACTGGACTCTGATGCCTTTGGGACTGGACTGTGAACCCTGAGGAACTGGACATTGATCCTTGTGAGACTGGACTGTGATCTCTGAGGGAAAGGAATGTGATTCCTGTGGGACAGGACTGTGATCACTGTGGGACTGGACATTGATCCATGGGGTACTGGACTCCGATCCCTTTGGGACTGGACTGTGATCCCTGTGGGACAAGACTGTGATCTCTGTGAGACGGGACAGTGATCCCTGAGGGACTGGACTGTGATTCCTGTTGGAATGGATTGTGATCCCTGTGTGATTTGTCTGTAATCCCTGTGGGAATGGACTGTGATCCCTGTGGAACTGGACTGTCATCCCTGTGGCAGTGGATTGTGATACCAGAGGGACTGGACTGTGATACCTTTCGGAATGGACTGTGATCACTGTGGGACTGGACGGTGATCCCAGTGTGAAAGAATGTGATCCCTGTGGAACGGGAATGTGGTTCTTGAGGGGCTGAACTGTGCTACCTGTTGGACTGGATTTTGATTCCTGTGGATCTGCACTCTGATCCCTGAGTGACTGGACTGTGATACCTGTGGGAATGGACTGTGATCCCTGTGGGACGGACTGTGATTCCTTTGGGACTGGACTGCAATCACTGTGGACCGGACTTTGACTCCTTGGTACTGGACTGTAATTCCTGTGGGACTTGACTGTGATCCCTATGCGACAGGACTGTGATCCCTGTGGGACTGGACTGTGACCCCTTGGGACTGGACTGTGACCCCTGTGGGACTGGACTGTGATCCCTTTGGGACTCGAGAGTGATTCCTGTCGGACTGGACTGTGATCCCTTTGGGACTAGAGAGTCATCCCTGTGGGACTGGACTGTGACTCCTGTGGGACTGGCCTGTAATTCCTGTGGGACTTGACTGTGATCCTGTGGGATTGGACTGTGACACCTGTGGGTATTGACTGTGATCCCTATGCGACAGGACTGTGATCCCTGTGGGACTGGACAGTGACCCCTTGGGACTGGACTGTAATTCCTGTGGGACATGACTGTGATCCCTGTGGGATTGGACTGTGACACCTGTGGGACTTGACTGTGATCCCTGTGGGACTGAACTGTGACATCTCTGGGACTGGACTGTGATCCATGTGGGACTGGACGGTGACCGCTCTGGGACTACAGTGTGATCCCTGTGCGACTGGATTGTGACCTCTGTGTCACAAGACTGTGATCATTGTGGCATTGGACTGTGACCTGTGCGACAGGACTGTGATCCCTGTGGGTCAGGACTGTGATCCCTGTGGGACAGGTCTATGACCCCGCTTTGACAAGACTGTCATCCCTGTGGGACTGGACTGAGATCCCTGTGGAACTGAACTGTGTCCCCTGTGGGATTAAACTGTGACCATGAGGGAGTGGACTTGATCTCTGTGGGACAGGACTCTGACCCCTTTGGGACTGGAGTGTGACACCTGTGGGACTGGTCTGTGAACCTTGGGTTACTGGATTGTGATCCCCTTGGGACTGGTCTGTGATCCTTGTGGGATTGGACTGTGATTCCCGTGGGTCTGGACAATGATCCCCGCGGGACTGGACTTTGGTCCCTGTGGGATAGGATTGTGACCCCTGTGGGACGGGACTGTGATCTCTGTGGGACAGGACTGTGAGCCCTGTGGGACTAAATTGTGACCCCTGTGGGACTGGACTGTGATCCCTGTGGGACTGGACTGTGATCCCTGTGGGACTAAATTGTGACCCCTGTGGGAAGGGACTGTGATCTCTGTGGGACTGGCCTGTGATCCCTGTGGGACTGGACTTTTACCCCTGTGGGATTGGACTGTGATCCCTGTGGGAATGCACTGTGATCCCTGTGGAACTGGACGGTGATCCCTGTGGGACAGGACTGTGATCCCTTTGGGACTGGACTGTGACCCCTGTGGGACTCAACTGTGACACCTGAGGGACTTGACTGTTATCCCTGTGGGGCTGTTCTGTGACTTCGGTGGGACTGGAGTGTGATCCCTGTGGGACAGGACTGTGATCCCTTTGGGACTGGACTGTGACCCCTGTGGGACTCAACTGTGACACCTGAGGGACTTGACTGTTATCCCTGTGGGGCTGTTCTGTGACTTCGGTGGGACTGGAGTGTGATCCCTGTGGGACAGGACTGTGATCACTGTGGGACTGAACCTCGATCCCTATGGTACTCGACTGTGATCCCTGTGGGACTGGACTGTGACCCCTGTGGGACAGGACTGTGATCCCTTTGGGACTGGAGAGTTATCCCTGTGGGACTGGACTATGATCACTTTGGGACTAGAGAGTGATCCCAGTGGGACTGGACTGTTACCCTTTTGGGACTGGACTGTGATCCCTGTGGGAATGGACACTGACCACTGTGGGACTGGACTTTGATAACTGTGGGACTGGACTGTGAACCCTGTGGGACTGGATTGTGATCTCTGTGGGACTGGACTGGGCCCCCTGTGCGACGGGACTGCGATCCTTATGGGACTGGACTTTGATCCCTATCGGACTGGACTGTGATATCTGTGGGACGGGACGGTGATCCCTGTGGGACTGGACTGTGATGCCTTTGGGACTGGACTGTGAACCTGTGGAACTGGACATTGATCCTTGTGAGACTGGACTGTGATTGCTGTGGGAAAAGAAGTGATGCCTGTGGGTCTGGTCTGTGATCACTGTGGGACTGGACATTGAACCCTGTGCGATTTGACTGTAATCCCTGTGGGAATGGACTGTGATCCCTGTGCAACTGGAATGTGATCCCTGTGGGACTGGAATGTTATACCAGAGGGACTGCACTGTGATACCTGTGGGATTGGACTGTGATCACTGTGTAACTGGACGGTGATCCCTGTGGGAATGGATGTGATCCCTGTGGAACGGGAATGTGGTTCTAGAGGGGCTGGACTGTGCTACCTGTGGGACTGGACTGTGATTCCTGTGGAAGTGCACTGTGATCCCTGAGTGACTGGACTGTGATACCTGTGGGAATGGACTGTGATCCCTGTGGGACAGGACTGTGATCCCTGTGGAACTGGACTGTTTACCCTGTGGAACTGGCCTTTGATACCTATGGGAGTGGACTGTGATCCCTGTGGGATGGGACTGCGATCCCTTTGGGACTGGACTGCAATCACTGTGAACCGGATTTTGACCCCTGTGGGACTGAACTGCGATGCCTGTGGTACTGGGCTGTGATTCCTGTGGCCTGAACTGTGATCCCTGTGGGACTGGACCGTGATCTCTGTTGGACTGAACTGTGATCCCTTGGGACTGGACTGTGACCTCTTGGGACTGGACTGTAATTTCTGTGGGACTTGACTGTGATCCCTGTGGGACTGGACTGTGAAACCTGTGGGACTTGACTGTGATCCCTGTGGGACTGAACTGTGACCTCTCTGGGACTGGACTGTGATCCCTGTGGGACTTGACTGTGATCCCTGTGGGACTGGACTGTGACCTCTCTGGGACTGTAGAGTGATCCCTGTGCGACTGGACTGTGACATCTGTGTCACAAGACTCTGATCCCTGTGGCATTGGACTATGACCTGTGCGACAGGACTGTGATTCCTGTGGGACAGGACTGTGATCTCTATGGGACAGCACTGTGATCCCTGTTGGACTGGTCGATGACGCCGCTTTGACAGGACTGTGATCCCTGTGGGACTGGACTGAGATCCCTGTGGAACTGAACTGTGTCCCCTGTGGGATTAAACTGTGACCATGTGGGAGTGGACTTGATCTCTGTGGGACAGGACTCTGACCCCTTTGGGACTGGAGTGTGACACCTGTGGGACTGGTCTGTGAACCTTGGGTTACTGGATTGTGATCCCCTTGGGACCGGTCTGTGATCCTTGTGCGATTGGACTGTGATTCCCGTGGGTCTGGACAATGATCCCCGCGGGACTGGACTTTGGTCCCTGTGGGATAGGATTGTGACCCCTGTGGGACGGGACTGTGATCTCTGTGGGACAGGACTGTGAGCCCTGTGGGAATATATTGTGACCCCTGTGGGACTGGACTGTGATCCCTGTGGAACTGGACTGTGATCCCTGTGGGACTAAATTGTGACCCCTGTGGGAAGGGACTGTGATCTCTGTGGGACTGGCCTGTGATCCCCGTGGGACTGCACTCTGATCCCTGTGCAACTGGACTTTTACCCCTGTGGGATTGGACTGTGATCCCTGTGGGACTGCACTGTGATCCCTGTGGAACTGGACGGTGTTCCCTGTGGGACAGGACTGTGATCCCTGTGGGACTGGACTGTGACCCCTGTGGGACTCAACTGTGACACCTGAGGGACTTGACTGTTATCCCTGTGGGGCTGTTCTGTGACGTCGGTGGGACTGGAGGGTGATCCCTGTGGGACAGGACTGTGATCCCTGTGGGACTGATCCTCGATCCCTATGGTACTCGACTGTGATCCCTGTGGGACTGCACTGTGATCCCTGTGGAACTGGACTGTGATCCCTTTGGGACACGAGAGTGATTCCTGTGGGACTAGAGTGTGATCCCTGTGGGACTGTACTGTGATCCCTGTGGGACAGGACTGTGATCCCTGTGGGACTGGACTGTGACCCCTGTGGGACTCAACTGTGACACCTGAGGGACTGGACTATGATCCCTGTGGGACTGGACTGTGACCCCTGTGGGACTGGACTGTGACCCCTGTGGGACTGGACTGTGATCCCTTTGGGTCTCGAGAGTGATTCCTGTGGGACTGGACTTTGATCCATTTAGGACTAGAGAGTGATCCCTGTGGGACTGGACTGTAACTCCTGTGGGACTGGACTGTGATCCCTTTGTGACTGGAGAGTGATCCCTGTGGTATTGGACTGTGACCCCAGTGGGACTGGACTGTGATCCTGTGGGAATGGACATTGACCGCTGTGGCACTGGACTTTGATACTTGTGGGACTGGACTGTGAACCCTATGGGACTGGAATGTGATCTCTGTGGGACTGGACTGTGATACTTGTGGGACAGGACTGTGACCCCTGTGGGACTAAACTGCGATCGCTGCGGGACTGAACTTTGATCCCTGAGGAATTGGACTGTGATCCCTGTGGAACTGGTCTAGGCCCCTTGTGCGACAGGACTGCGATCCTTATGGGACATGACTTTGATCCCTGTCGGACTGGCCTGTGATCTCTGTGAGATGGGACGGTGATCCCTGTGGGACTGGACTCTGATGCCTTTGGGACTGGACTGTGAACCCTGAGGAACTGGACATTGATCCTTGTGAGACTGGACTGTGATCTCTGAGGGAAAGGAATGTGATTCCTGTGGGACAGGACTGTGATCACTGTGGGACTGGACATTGATCCATGGGGTACTGGACTCCGATCCCTTTGGGACTGGACTGTGATCCCTGTGGGACAAGACTGTGATCTCTGTGAGACGGGACAGTGATCCCTGAGGGACTGGACTGTGATTCCTGTTGGAATGGATTGTGATCCCTGTGTGATTTGTCTGTAATCCCTGTGGGAATGGACTGTGATCCCTGTGGAACTGGACTGTCATCCCTGTGGCAGTGGATTGTGATACCAGAGGGACTGGACTGTGATACATTTCGGAATGGACTGTGATCACTGTGGGACTGGACGGTGATCCCAGTGCGAAAGAATGTGATCCCTGTGGAACGGGAATGTGGTTCTTGAGGGGCTGAACTGTGCTACCTGTGGGACTGGATTTTGATTCCTGTGGATCTGCACTCTGATCCCTGAGTGACTGGACTGTGATACCTGTGGGAATGGACTGTGATCCCTGTGGGACGGGACTGTGATTCCTTTGGGACTGGACTGCAATCACTGTGGACCGGACTTTGACTCCTTGGTACTGGACTGTAATTCCTGTGGGACTTGACTGTGATCCCTATGCGACAGGACTGTGATCTCTGTGGGACTGGACTGTGACCCCTTGGGAGTGGACTGTGACCCCTGTGGGACTGGACTGTGATCCCTTTGGGACTCGAGAGTGATTCCTGTCGGACTGGACTGTGATCCCTTTGGGACTAGAGAGTGATCCCTGTGGGACTGGACTGTGACTCCTGTGGGACTGGATGTAATTCCTGTGGGACTTGACTGTGATCCTGTGGGATTGGACTGTGACACCTGTGGGACTTGACTGTGATCCCTATGCGACAGGACTGTGATCCCTGTGGGACTGGACAGTGACCCCTTGGGACTGGACTGTAATTCCTGTGGGACTTGACTGTGATCCCTGTGGGGTTGGACTGTGACACCTGTGGGACTTGACTGTGATCCCTGTGGGACTTAACTGTGACATCTCTGGGACTGGACTGTGATCCATGTGGGACTGGACGGTGACCGCTCTGGGACTACAGTGTGATCCCTGTGCGACTGGATTGTGACCTCTGTGTCACAAGAGTGTGATCTTTGTGGCATTGGACTGTGACCTGTGCGACAGGACTGTGATCCCTGTGGGTCAGGACTGTGATCCCTGTGGGACAGGTCTATGACCCCGCTTTGACAAGACTGTGATCCCTGTGGGACTGGACTGAGATCCCTGTGGAACTGAACTGTGTCCCCTGTGGGATTAAACTGTGACCATGTGGGAGTGGACTTGAGATCTGTGGGACAGGACTCTGACCCCTTTGGGACTGGAGTGTGACACCTGTGGGACTGGTCTGTGAACCTTGGGTTACTGGATTGTGATCCCCTTGGGACTGGTCTGTGATCCTTGTGGGATTGGACTGTGATTCCCGTGTGTCTGGACAATGATCCCCGCGGGACTGGACTTTGGTCCCTGTGGGATAGGATTGTGACCCCTGTGGGACGGGACTGTGATCTCTGTGGGACAGGACTGTGAGCCCTGTGGGATTAAATTGTGACCCCTTTGGGACTGGACTGGGATCCCTGTGGGACTGGACTGTGATCCCTGTGGGACTAAATTGTGACCCCTGTGGGAAGGTACTGTGATCTCTGTGGGACTGGCCTGTGATCCCTGTGGGACTGGACTTTTACCCCTGTGGGATTGGACTGTGATCCCTGTGGGACTGCACTGTGATCCCTGTGGTACTGGACGGTGATCCCTGTGGGACAGGACTGTGATCCCTTTGGGACTGGACTGTGACCCCTGTGGGACTCAACTGTGACACCTGGGGGACTTGACTGTTATCCCTGTGGGGCTGTTCTGTGACTTCGGTGGGACTGGAGTGTGATCCCTGTGGGACAGGACTGTGATCCCTTTGGGACTGGACTGTGACCCCTGTGGGACTCAACTGTGACACCTGAGGGACTTGACTGTTATCCCTGTGGGGCTGTTCTGTGATTCGGTGGGACTGGAGTGTGATCCCTGTGGGACAGGACTGTGATCACTGTGGGACTGAACCTCGATCCCTATGGTACTCGACTCTGATCCCTGTGGGACTGGACTGTGACCCCTGTGGGACAGGACTGTGATCCCTTTGGGACTGGAGAGTTATCCCTGTGGGACTGGACTATGATCACTTTGGGACTAGAGAGTGATCCCAGTGGGACTGGACTGTTACCCTTTTGGGACTGGACTGTGATCCCTGTGGGAATGGACACTGACCACTGTGGGACTGGACTTTGATACCTGTGGGACTGGACTGTGAACCCTGTGGGACTGGATTGTGATCTCTGTGGGACTGGACTGGGCCCCCTGTGCGACGGGACTGCGATCCTTATGGGACTGGACTTTGATCCCTGTCGGACTGAACTGTGATATCTGTGGGACGGGACGGTGATCCCTGTGGGACTGGACTGTGATGCCTTTGGGACTGGACTGTGAACCCTGTGGAACTGGACATTGATCCTTGTGAGACTGGACTGTGATTGCTGTGGGAAAAGAAGTGATGCCTGTGGGACTGGACTGTGATCACTGTGGGACTGGACATTGATCCCTGTGCGATTTGACTGTAATCACTGTGGGACTGGACTGTGATTCCTGTGGAAGAGCACTGTGATCCCTGAGTGACTGGACTATGATACCTGTGGGAATGGACTGTGATCCCTGTGGGACAGGACTGTGATCCCTGTGGAACTGGACTGTTTACCCTGTGGAACTGGCCTTTGATACCTATGGGAGTGGACTGTGATCCCTGTGGGATGGGACTGTGATCCCTTTGGGACTGGACTGCAATCACTGTGAACCGGACTTTGACCCCTGTGGGACTGAACTGCGATGCCTGTGGGACTGGGCTGTGATTCCTGTGGCCTGAACTGTGATCCCTGTGGGACTGGACCGTGATCTCTGTTGGACTGGACTGTGATCCCTTGGGACTGGACTCTGACCTCTTGGGACTGGACTGTAATTTCTGTGGGACTTGACTGTGATCCCTGTGGCACTGGACTGTGAAACCTGTGGGACTTGACTGTGATCCCTGTGGGACTGAACTGTGGCCTCTCTGGGACTGGACTGTGATCCCTGTGGGACTTGACTGTGATCTCTGTGGGACTGGACTGTGACCTCTCTGGGACTGTAGAGTGATCCCTGTGCGACTGGACTGTGACATCTGTGTCACAAGACTCTGATCCCTGTGGCATTGGACTATGACCTGTGCGACAGGACTGTGATTCCTGTGGGACAGGACTGTGATCTCTATGGGACAGGACTGTGATCCCTGTTGGACTGGTCGATGACCCCGCTTTGACAGGACTGTGATCCCTGTGGGACTGGACTGAGATCCCTGTGGAACTGAACTGTATCCCCTGTGGGATTAAACTGTGACCATGTGGGAGTGGAGTTGATCTCTGTGGGATAGGACTCTGCCCCCTTTGGGACTGGACTGTGACACATGTGGGACTGGTCTGTGAACCCTGGGTGACTGGACTGTGATCCCCCTGGAACTGGTCTGTGATCCCTGTGGGATTATCTGTGATTCCCGTGGGTCTGGACTTTGATCCAAGCCGGAATGGACTTCCGTCCCTGTGGGACAGGATTGTGACTCCTGTGAGTCGGGACTGTGATCTCTGTGGGACAGGACTGTGAGCCCTGTGGGACTATATTGTGACGCCTGTGGGAATGGACTGTGATCCCTGTGGGACTGGACTGTGATCCCTGTGGGACTGGAGTGCAATCCCTGTGGACTGGACTGTGATCCCTGTGGGATTGTACTGTGACCCCTGTGGGACTGGATTGTGATCCCTGTGGGACAGGACTGTGATCCCTGTGGAACTGGACTGTTTACCCTGTGGAACTGGCCTTTGATACCTATGGGAGTGGACTGTGATCCCTGTGGGATGGGACTGCGATCCCTTTGGGACTGGACTGCAATCACTGTGAACCGGATTTTGACCCCTGTGGGACTGAACTGCGATGCCTGTGGGACTGGGCTGTGATTCCTGTGGCCTGAACTGTGATCCCTGTGGGACTGGACCGTGATCTCTGTTGGACTGAACTGTGATCCCTTGGGACTGGACTGTGACCTCTTGGGACTGGACTATAATTTCTGTGGGACTTGACTGTGATCCCTGTGGGACTGGACTGTGAAACCTGTGGGACTTGACTGTGATCCCTGTGGGACTGAACTGTGACCTCTCTGGGACTGGACTGTGATCCCTGTGGGACTTGACTGTGATTCCTGTGGGACTGGACTGTGACCTCTCTGGGACTGTAGAGTGATCCCTGTGCGACTGGACTGTGACATCTGTGTTACAAGACTCTGATCCCTGTGGCATTGGACTGTGACCTGTGCGACAGGACTGTGATTCCTGTGGGACAGGACTGTGATCTCTATGGGACAGGACTGTGATCCCTGTTGGACTGGTCGATGACCCCGCTTTGACAGGACTGTGATCCCTGTGGGACTGGACTGAGATCGCTGTGGAACTGAACTGTATCCCCTGTGGGATTAAACTGTGACCATGTGGGAGTGGAGTTGATCTCTGTGGGATCGGACTCTGTCCCCTTTGGGACTGGACTGTGACACCTGTGGGACTGGTCTGTGAACCCTGGGTGAATGGACTGTGATCCCCTTGGAACTGGTCTGTGATCCCTGTGGGATTATCTGTGATTCCCGTGGGTCTGGACTTTGATCCAAGCGGGAATGGACTTCCGTCCCTGTGGGACAGGATTGTGACCCCTGTGAGTCGGGACTGTGATCTCTGTGGGACAGGACTGTGAGCCCTGTGGGACTATATTGTGAAGCCTGTGGGAATGGACTGTGATCCCTGTGGGACTGGACTGTGATCCCTGTGGGACTGGAGTGCAATCTCTGTGGACTGGACTGTGATCCCTGTGGGATTGTACTGTGACCCCTGTGGGACTGGATTGTGATCCCTGTGGGACTGGACTGTGACCCATGTGGGACTAAACTGTGACCCCTGTGGGACTGGACTGTGATCCCTGTTGGACTGAACTGTGATCCCTGTGGGACTGAACTGTAATCCCTGTGGACTGGACTGTGATCCCTGTGGGACTTGACTGTGATCTCTGTGAACTGGACTGTGACCCCTCTTGGACTGGAGTGTGATACCTGTGGGACTGGATTGTGACTTCTATCGGCCTGGACTGTCATCCCTGTGGGACTGGACTGTGATCTCCGTGTGACTGGACTGTATCTCCTGTGGGACAGGCGTGTGATCCGTGTCATACTGGAATGTGACCCCTGTTGTACTGGACTCTGACCTCTTGGTACTGGACTGTGACCCTGTGCGACTGGAATTTGACCCCTGTGGGACAGGACTGTGATCCCTGTGGGACTGGTATGTGACCACTGTGGGACAACACTCTGCTCCTTGTGGGACTGGAATGTGACCTCTGTGGGACTGGACTGTGACCACTGTGGGACATGACTGTCATCCCTGTGGGACTGGACAGTGATGCCTATGGGACTGGACTGTGACCTCTGGCTGACTGGTCTGTGATCCCTGTGGGACTGGACTGTGATCCCTGTGGGACTGGACTGTGACTCCTGTGGGACTGGACTGTGAATCCTGTGGGACTGAAATGTGACCTCTGCGGGACTGGAGTGTGAAGCCTGTGGGACTTGACTGTGACACCTGTGGGACTGGACTGTGATCCCTGTGGCACTTGACTGTGATCACTGTGGAACTAGACTGTGACCTCTTAGTATTAGTTTGTATTAGTTGTATTAGCTTGTATTAGTTGTATTCGTTTGAGGGTCTCTAATAGTTTGAGGTGCTGTCTTCGTATGAGGGTCTGTATTAGTTTGAGGGACTGTATTAGTTTGAGGGTCTGTATTAGTTTGAAGGTCTGTATTAATCTGAGGGTCTGTTTTAGCTTGAGGGACTGTATTAGTTAGATGGACTGTGTTAGTTTGAGGGTCTGCATGAGTTTGATGGACTATTAGTTTGAGGGACTTTATTAGTTTGAGGGACTATATTGGTTTGATGGACTGTATCAGTGAGGGGCTGAATTAGTTTGAGGGGCTGTATTAGTTTGAGGGACTGCATTAGTTTGAGTGACTGCATTAGGTTGAGGGAATATATTAGTTTGATGGACTGTATTAGTTTGATGGGCTGCACTAGTTTGAGGGACTGTATTAGACTGAGGACTGTATTAGTTTGAGGGACTCTATTAGATTGAGGGGCTGTATGAGTTTGAGGGTCTATATTAGTTGACTGGATGAGTTTGATTGACTGTACTAGTTTGCTGGACTGTATTAGTTTAAGGGACTGTATTAGCTTGATGGACTGTATTAGTTTGAGGGAATTTATTCGTTTGAGGGGCTGCATTAGTTTGATGGTCTTTATTAGTTTGAGGGAGTGTATTAGTTTGAAGGGTCTGTTTTAGTTTAGGGGTCTGTTTTATTTTGAGGGACTCCATTCGTTTGAGGGCTGTATTAGTTTGAGGGTGTGTATTAGTTTGAGGGCTGTAATAGTTTGAGGTTATCTATTAGTTTCAGGGTCTGTATTAGTTCGAGGGTCTGTATCAGTTTGAGGGTCTGTAGTAATTTGAGCGTCTGTATTAGTTTGAGGGACTGTATTAGTTTCAGGGACTGTATTAGATTGAGGGACTATATGAGTTTGAAGGTCTCTATTAGTTTAGTTGATTGGATGAGTTTGATTGACTGTATTAGTTTGATGGACTGTATTAGTTTGAGGGACTGTGTTAGTTTGATGGACTGTATTACTTTGAGGGACTGTGTTCGTTTGAGGGGCTGTATTAGTTTGATGGTCTTTATTAGTTTAAGGGAGTGTATTAGTTTGAAGGGTCTTTGTTAGATTAGGGGTCTGTTTTATTTTGAGGGACTTTATTAGTTTGAGGGCTGTATTAGTTTGAGAGTGTGTATTAGTTAGAGATGCTGTATTAGTTTGAGGTTCTCTATTAGTTTAAGGGACTGTATTAGTTTGAGTGGCTGTATTATTTTGAGGGGTTGTATTAGTCTGAGGGTCTGTATTAGCTTGAGGGACTGTATTACTTTGATGGACTGTATTAGTTTGAGGACTGTATTAGTTTGAGGGACTGTATTAGTTTGAGGGACCGTATTAGTTTCATGGATTGTATTAGTTTGAGGGACTGTATTAGTTTGAGGGACTGTATTAGTTTGATGGACTGTATTAGTTTGCTGGACTGCATTAGTTTGATGGACTGTGTTAGTTTGTGGGTCTGTATTAGTTTGTGGGGCTGTATTAGTCTGAGGGACTATATTAGTTTGAGGGATTGTGTTATTTTGAGGTACTGTATTCGTTTGAGGGGCTGTATTATTTTCAGGGTCTGTATTAGTTTGAGTGTTTGAGTTTCTCTATTAGTATGAGTTTCTCTATTAGTTTGAGTTTCTCTAATAGTTTGAGGGAGTGCATTAGATTGATGGGCTGTATTAGGCTAAGTTTCTCTATTAGTCTGAAGTGATGTCTTTTATTGGACTGTATTATTTTGACGTTTGTTATTAGTTTCATGTTCTTTATTACTTTGCTGGGGCTGTATTAGTTTGAGTTTCTCTATTAGTTTGAATATCTGGATTATTTTGAGTAGACCTATTAGTTTGAGGCTCTCCATTAGTTTGAGTGGATTATTTCAGGGTCCCTATTAGTTTGAGGTTCTCTATTCGTTTGAGTGTATTATTATGAGGTTCCCTCTAATTCTAAGTTTATATGTTTCAAGATCTTTCTTCGTTTGAATTTCAATATTAGTATGAGATTATTTAATAGTTCAGTGTCTCTGTTAGTTTAAGTGTCTTTTTAGTTTTCATTTCTTTATTATGTTCAGGGTCCGTATTATTTTGAGGTTCTCTATAGGTTTTTTTAAAAGTTAGTTTGATGTTCTTTATTGGTTTGAGGTTCTCTACTACTTTGAGGTTTTATTTTAGTTTGAAGTTGTCTTTGTAGTTTGAGGGGTTGTATTAGTTTTAGTTTTAGTTTGAGGTACTTTGTAATATTAAAGGGTTGTTTTAGTTTGAGGTTCTCTTGGTTTGAGGGACTGTACTAGTTTGAGGTTCTCCATTAGTTTGATATGCTGTATTATTTTGAGTGTCTGTATGATGAGAAGTGCTGTATTAGTTTGCATTGTTTTTGCTGCATGAGTTTGAGGTGCTGTATTACTTTTAGGTCATCTACGAGTATGAGACACCGCATGTGCATGAGCTGCTATATGGGTATGAGAGGGTTAATGAATATGAGGGCTTGTATTAGTTTGAGGACTATCATACAGGCCCTCATATTACTTTAATTGCTTAACTGGATTTCAGTAGTTAAAGAGATCAGCCGCTTCCTAGACCGCAGTAGAAACGCCTTGAGAAGGACATTCTATCATTTGTAATTTAACTGCTGAATGCCTGCATTTAAAAGGGCAGCCACGACCCCCTTTGTGGTACAGCAGACCTGAGAGAGAAACTCTAACATTGGGAAAGTAACTACTGTATAGCTTCAGTTAAAGAAAGCAGCCACATCACAGAGAGCAGGAGGACAGCCCTGAGAGGGAAGCTTTAAAATTGGGAATGTAATTACTGAATGACCACAGCAGAGTAAATAACATCACCCGAAACAATATGCGATCTCCAGTTTGTCCTGATGGTTTTTCAAACAACAACACAATTGCTGGGAGGATGCAGCTGGAAACTTTCATGAGTTAATTAATGTGAGAAGAATTGGCCAGTCTTTGGGTTTTCCAATTTGAATCTCTGCAGTAAATATAGTCGTTCACAACAGGGTCTTAAATCGGCTGTCGTAATCTGTTTGTTCAAGTTTAAATATAACTATTTTGATCGATGTTGCAACCTCAATGTCCCCGTGGAGAGACCGCAGGGTATAACTTAAAGGCATTGGAATTGTACCGCCTCAGAGTATAATTAAGAGAGATTGCCTGCAGCACGAACAGGCACATCGTTTCACACGGAAATGCTTCCAATTCGATATGCAGAGAAAATATGCTACACAATCATTGCCGTCATTGGTGTTCCTGGTAAGTGACTAAAGGCATTGAAGTTGTGCAAACCTGTGTTTGAGCTGGTCTCTTGTTTTGCCCTTTGACTGATAATGTTACATCCTGGACTAGTGTTCACAGGTATACAGATACCTGATCGGTGATATCATTCCGTTCAGACAAATTGCCTGAATAACCACTGTGGTTTGATTCAGTTGCTCCATCTGAACATAAACTTGTGTTTGTAACTAACAGGATGATTGAATTATCAAGCTATTGTCTTTCTTCGAATATTGCGTACTTTTGAAACAGTCCTTTCTCCGTGCAACTATCTGAGAGAAGGTATTAGTTGGAGTGTCTGTCACTGTAGGATTTACTGAGTGTGAATCACTACCGGTGGTAGATCATGATACCCCAGTGACCATGTATTACTGGGAGTGTCTGTCACTGTACGATGTACTGAGTGTGTGTCACTAACCAGTGTGGAACACCGTGCCCGAGTGACCATGCATTCCTGGGAGTGTCTGTCACTGTAGGATATACTGAGTGCGGGTCGCTAACCGGTGTGGAACACCGTAGACCTGTGACCATGTATACTGGGAGTTTCTGACACTGTAAGATATACTCTGTGTGGCTCACTAACCGGTGTGGAAAACTGTAACCCAGTATCCATGTATTCCTGGGCGTGTCTGTCACTGTAGAATGTACTGAGTGTGGGTCACGATACGGTGGGGAACACTGCCCCAGTGACCATGTATTATTGGGAGTGTGTCATTGTAGGTATCCTGAGCGTGGGTCACTAACCAGAATGGAACACTGTACCACAGTGACCATGTATTGCTGGGAGTGTCTACCGACTATTAGTCATTAGCCGGTGTGGAACACCGTCGCTGCGTGACCATGTAGTGGTGGGAGTGTTTGTGACTGTAGGTATACTGAGTGTTGGTCACGAACCGGTGTGGAACATTTTAACCTAGTTACCATATATAAGTTGGCGTGTCTGTCACTGTATGATTTACTGAGTGTGAGTCACTACCCGGCGTGGAACATCAGACCCCAGTGATCATGCATTACTGGGAGTGTTGGTCACTGTAGAACTGTACCGACTGTTGGTCACTAACCTGTGTGGCACACCATGCCGAGTCCCCATGTATTTCTGGGAGTGTGTGTCACTGTAGGATATATTGAGTGTGGGTCACTGGCCGGTGTGGAACACCGTACCCCAGTGACCATGTATTACTGGGAGTGCGTGTCACTGTAGCATATATGAGTATGGGTCATTATCTAGAGTGAAACACCGTACCCCAGTGACCATGTATTACTGGGAGTGTCTTTCACTGCCCGAAATACTGAGTGTTGGTCACTAACCGTTGTGGACACTGTACCCCAGTGACCATGTATTACTGGGAGTGCGTGTCACTGCAGGATATACTGAGGATGGGTCTCTAAACAGAGTGGAAGACAGTACCGCAGTAACCATGTATTACTGGGAGTGTGTGTCACTGTAGGATATACTGAGTGTGGGCCACTAACTGGTCTGGAACATTGTACCCCAGTGACCATGTATTACTGGGAGTTTGTGTCACTGTAGGATATACTGAGGGTGGGTCACCAACTGGTGTGGAACACCGTACGCCAGTGACCATGTATTACTGAGAGTGTGTGTCACTGTAGGATATACTGAGTGTGGGCCATTAACGAGAGTGAAACACCGTACCCCAGTGGCCATGTATTACTGGGAGTGTCTGTCACTCTCAATAATACTGAGTGTGCGTCACTAACCGTTGTGGAACACCGTACCCCAGTGACAAAGTGTTACTAGGAGTGTCTGTCATTGTATCATCTACTTAGTGTGGGTCACTAACCGGTGTGGAACACTGTACCCCAGTGACCATGTATTACTGGGAGTGTGTGTCACTGTAGGTTATACTGAGTGCGGGTCACTAACTGGTGTGGAACACCGTACCCCAGTGACCATGTATTACTGGGAGTGTGTTTCACTGTAGGTGATACTGAGTGTGGGTCTGTAACCGGTGTGGAACACCGTACCCCCGTGACCATGTATTACTGGGAGTGTCTGTCACTGTCCGATATACTGAGTGTGGGTCACTAACCGCTGTGGAACACTGTACACCAGTGACCATGTATTATTGGGAGTGTGTGTCACTGTCGGATATACTGAGCGTGGGTCTCTAAACACAGTGGAAGACCGTACCGCAATAACCATGTATTACTGGGAGTGTGTGTCACTGTAGGATATACTGAGTGTGGGTCACCGACTGGTGTGGAACACCGTACGCCAGTGACCATGTATTACTGGGAGTGTGTGTCACTGTCGGATGTACTGAGTGTGGTTCGTAGAAACATAGAAATTTAGAAAATAGGTGCAGGTGAAAGCCATTCGGCCCTCCGAGCCTGCACCGCCATTCAATGAGTTCATGGCTGAACATGCAACTTCAGTACCCCATTCCTGCTTTATCGCCATATCCCTTGATCCCCCCAGTCGTAAGGACTTCATCGAACTCCTTTTTGAATATATTTAGTGAATTGGCCTCAACAACTTTCTGTGGCAGAGAATTCCACAGGTTCACCATTCTCTGAGTGAAGAAGTTTCTCCTCATCTCGGACCTAAATGGCTTACCCCTTATCCTTATTACTTCTCCTGCCCCTTCTGAGGCGCACCCTTGGAATCGAGGATGAGTCGATTCCACACTAAAACTTACTTCCCAGAGGGCTTTGAGTCCAATGCATGACTTCCATTCTCTTTCACAGGTGGGGCAGGGGCTCGTTGAACGAACGGGAGTGTGGGGTGCCTGGTTTGCTGTGCGCTACTTCCGCGATCTACGCTTGGCTTCAGTTTGCTCTCGGCGACAATACTGGAGGTCCTCTGCGCCGTGCGGATGCTTTTCCTCCCATTTGCGCTGGCGAGGGCCAGGGATTGCCAGGTGTAGGTGGGGACGTTGCATTTCTTCAAGTAGGTTTTGAATGTGTCATGGAACGTTTCCTCTGCCCACCTGTGGCTCGCTTGCAATAACGAATCACCGAGTGGAGCGTTTACTTTTTGAATCTCATGTCAGGCATGCCGACGATGTGGCCCGCCCAACAGAGCTGATTGACTGTGGTTAATACTTCGATGCTGGGGATGTTGGCCTAACCGAGTACACAGACGCTAGTGCGCCACACAGGCCAATTAATTTGCAGGAAATTGCGGAGGCAGCGTTGGTAATTCTCCAGTGCTTTGACGTGCCTGGTGTAAATATTCAATGTCTCTGAAGATTATAGGAGGGCGGGTATCACTACTGCCCTGTAGACCATGAGCTTGGTCCGGGGGTTGAGGTCCAGGTCTCCAAACACTTCCTTCCTCAGGCATCCGAAGTCTGCACTGGCACACTGAAGGCAGTGTTGGACACTGCCATCAAAGTCTGCCCTTGTTGACAGTGGGCTCCCAAGGTATGGAAAATGGTCCACATTGTACATTGTATAGCCCAGTAAACCCGAGCTTCCCTGAAACTCGCAGCGGATGGCGAGTTTCCCTGCGCCTATCCCCGCTTATACATTCTGAGTGCCCCATTTACAATTTAATTCACTCACCATTCACACTGGAAGTCGTGTCGCCCTTACCGGCTTTGGGCTGGGAATGAAAACCCTTGCAAATTGCTGATCCGAACCCCAGTGCACAGCCCCTGCCGAAAGTAAAAATGCTAGATATCTGGTCTGAATAATGTTCTATACCCAAACTCCAATGGTGCCAGTATGGGAGCTTGGATGGGTCCGAGCTATGCTCCCTTTTCTTGGGATAGGAGGAATCTTCGATGTTTCAATTCTACTCCTGTCCCCTCCTTCACATATTTTTTTGGTTCATTGATGACTGTGGTCGTGTAATGTCATTTTCTAGCCATGAACTGGAAAATGTCCGAACTCACACAAAGTAATGATCACCTCACCGCTATATTTACTGACCTACATTGGCTCCCGGTTAAAGAACGGCTCGATTTTGAAAATTCTCATCCTTGTTTACACATCTCTCCATGGCTTTGCAGCTCCCTACCTCTGTAATCTTTTTCAGACTCACAACCCCTCAAGATAGCTCTGCTCTTCAAATGTTGCCCTCTCGAACATCCCTCATTATACTGCTGAACCATCGGTGGCCTTACCTTCAGCTGTTTGGGCCCTCAACTCTGGGATCCCTCCCTGAACCTCTAAACTTCTCTAACCATCTTTCCATTTTAAAGACGTCCCTTAAAATCAACTCTTTTAGCAAGCTTTTGTTCATATGCCTTAATTTCTTCTTTTTTGTATCGGTGTCATATGTATCTGTCTTGTCCTGTGAACACTGCTTTGAAGCGCCTTGGGACGTTTAACTAGGTTAAACATACGATATAAATAAATGTATTGTTATTATTATGAATAATAATATTCGTTATTATAAATATTATTATTAATAATTATAATTATACTTATGTGCTGAACTTGCTTCTAATTTGCGCCTATCTCTCTCCTTCACATGCTCCGTTAGTCACTTCCCTTATCTTCCGCAACATCTCTAACTCCATTTCTGAGGACAGGCTCTCGACCAATATCTATCATATTGCGTCCGACTCTGAGAGCTACCTTGATTACATGAACTCTCACCCAGCTGGCTAGAATGAATCTATTATACTCTCCAAATGTCGCTGCCTGCGTTGCATCTGTTCCGATGAAGCCACCTCCCACTCCAGTGCTTACAACATGTCTTCCTTTTTCTGAGCTGAGGGTACCCATCCTCTGTGGTCATGATCCTGTGAGCCTGTAACCTAGCGTGGAGTGGGTAGGAGAGGAGGGGCGAAGCAGAGTCATGAAGACTGTGACCAGTTGAGTCAATAACTCGAGCTGAGGGGCTACAGTAGTGGGCTAGTTCCCCGGTCGACCACACACTCTGGTTGATTATCTTCCTGCAGTGACCATGCCCTGTTCAGGTAAGGTTCACCAGGCTGGTTCCTGAGATGAAGGTGTTGACATATGAGGAAAGGATGAACAGGTTGAGCATATATTCGTTGGAGTTTAGAAGAATGTGCGGTGATGTTATTGAAACGCATAAGATTCTGAGGTGGCTCGACAGGGAAGATGCAGAAAGGGTGTTTCCCCTCATGGGGGAATCTAGAACTTGGGGACAGAGTTAAAGTATGTTCCTGATGTTGGGGAAGTCCGGAACCAGGCGACAAAGTCTGAGGATAATTGGTAAGCTAATTAGGACCAAGGTGAGGAGCAAAATCTTCAATCAGAGAGTTATTAACCTGTGGAATACCCCACCGCAGAGAATTGTTGATGCAGTGCAATGGATATATTTAAGAGGGAGTTAGGTATGGCCTTTACGGTAAAGGGACCAAGGTGTCTGGACGGAAAGCAGGACAGGGGTTCTGAGGGAATGATCAGCCATGATCTTATTGAATGGTGGTGCAGGCTCGAAGGGTCGAATAGCCTAATCCTGCACCTATATTCGATGTTTCTATGTTTCTATGGACAGGGCCCTCAATCCAATTTCCCGCATTTATCCTCAACCGAGTATTCCCCACCACTGTGGTGGACAAGGCACACCGCAGTGTCAATCCAATTTGCTGCCTTACTTTCAACGCCCCTGATCGTCCCTGCTGGAACCATGATAGGGTCCCCGTGTCCTCATATTGGTCTCAACCAACCACCACATTCAAGAGTTCATCCTCGGCCATTGCTGTCCCTTCCTTCTTATTCCCACCACCAGACATATCCCCTTTCAGCATTCCGAATGATTTGTCCCTCCACGACAACCTGGACCACTCCTGAATCGCCCCGAACAGTTCTCCCCAACCACCGGACCTTCCTATTCAAACCATAGGAGATGCAACACCTCCCCTTTCACCTCCATTCATTCCATCGTCCATGCCCTTCAATCTGAAGCAGTGATAGACTTGTATTTCCTCCAATGTAGTATAATATATTCGCTGTTCACGATGCTGTCTCCTGTAGATTGGGGAGGACGAAACAGAGATTGTGTGATTACATTTCTGAACTTCTCCATTGTGTCTGGAAACGTGTCTCTCTCCCTCCCTCTGTCTCACACTCCCCAGGTCACTTGCCCCTTCAATTCTACGTCCCACTCCCAGTCTGACATCTCTACCTTCGACCTTCTAAACTGTTCCCCTTTGTAACTCAATGGGGAAGAGCAGCACATGTTTCGATTATCCATTTATTGCAACCCGGCCATAAAACTGAGATGATACTTTTCAGAACATTACGACCGCTCCCGTTTCCTCAGACAGCATGTGCTGGTAATGAAGGATGTCTTCAGGAGAGCCATTGGGAGTGGAGGAGGTGTGTGCTGGTGCTTGGGATCACCTCTAGGTGGAAGGCAGGCCGGCTGGTCCGCCCCCCTTGGAGCTACTGATCTTTCTCCACCGCATTCCCGGGCCATGGGAGCCTTCTGATCTTTGCCAGAGTTAACTTGCACCCCACCGTCCCACCGCCCCACTCTGTAATCCTGCTCTATCCACTTACATCTCCTCTGGACTCATTTCCTGTTCCTTTAGTTGTCCCATTTGTCTTATACCATCATCCCTTTTGCCGTTGAATCACTCCAGCCCACCGTCCCATCAAAGACATTCAACTTTGTTCTTTCCTCCTCCTACCACAATTTTCTCTGCCTCTAACATTGCCTTAAAACTGTTCATCTCTCACGGATTCCAGTACTGAAGAAAGGTTATCACCTGAAACGTTAACTCTGTTTCTCTCTCCACAGATACTGCCTGACATAGTGCGTGTTTATTGCATTCTCTGTATTTTATCAGATTTACAACCGTTTGTATGGAGGTAGTCTAAGCAGAGGGAGAGAGAGGGAGAGCGTGTGGAGCCTTGGGGAAGGAACACCTGCAGCTCCTGGCCCACAACCAGGGCCGCGAAGGCACTTCCTTTGTCCCCGAAACTGTCCTCGGCTCACTTTAGCTGCCGGGTATCCCGAGGCCTTGGAAACACAGCCAACAAGAGTTAAATCGTAAAATAAGTTAAACCCGTAAAATACTTTATACGAGAAGCTGCCAGCCGCATTAATACATTTATATTGCCAACCCGCCCGCTGGGATTGCTCGGTTCCTAACCACTGCCCCGTCGCAGCTAAATTCGGAAGCAGTGGATTGGAGGTAGATTGGGTTATAGAAACATAAAAACATAGAAAATAAGTGCAGGAATAGGCCATTCGACCCTTTGAGCCTGCACCGACATTCAATGAGTTCATGGCTGAACATGCAACTTCAGTACCCCATTTTTGCTTTCTCGCCATACCCCTTGATCCCCCTAGTAGTAAGGACTACATCTAACTGCTTTTTGAATATATTTAGTGAATTGGCCTTTCTGTGGTAGAGAATTCCACAGGTTCACCACTCTCTGGGTGAAGAAGTGTCTCCTAATCTCGGTCCTAAATGGCTTACTCCTTATCCTTAGACTGTGACCCCTGGTTCTGGACTTCCACAACATTGGGAACATTCATCCTGCATCTAACCTGTCCAGTCCCGTCAGAAATGTAAACGTTTCTATGAGGTCCCCTCTCATTCTTCTGACCTCCAGTGAATACAAGCCCAGTTGATCCAGTCTTTCTTGATAGGTCAGTCCCGCCATCCTGGGAATCAGTCTAGAGAACCTTCGCTGCACTCCCTCAATAGCAAGAATTTCCTTCCTCAAGTTAGGAGACCAAAACCCTACACAATACTCCAGGTTGTGATGATATACTTGACATGGTATCCCCTGACCCGTCGTCCACCCGGCCAGTTTTGTGCTAAATCACAGGTCTTACTGTCTGGGCTCAGTCACCGAGAATATGTGACCAATAATTGACCGTCTCTTTTCCCTTCTTTTTATTACAGTGAATTTAGTGGCGATTATGATCCTGTCCCGGGGAAAGTGCGGTCTGTCCACCTGCACCACTCGCTACCTGGTGGCCATGGCAGCGGCGGATCTACTGGTGGTCATCACTGGGGTCATACTACGGCGCATCAATTGGTATTATTTCCCAGTGTGTTTCCTGGATATCACCCCTGTGTGCAGTGTTTTATTTTTCCTGACCCGTGCGGCCGCAGACTGTTCTGTCTGGTTCACCGTCACTTTCACCTTTGATCGATTTGTGGCCATTTGTTTGCAAAAGCTGAACACCAAATATTGCACCGGGAGAACTGCAGCTGTGGTTCTGGCAACAAGCTCCATTCTGCTCTGTTCAAAAAACGTTCCTTACTACTTTATAATTGTACCTGGATATATAATCGACAATGTTCCGTGGTACTGTTCCTTCATCCCAGCATATTATACTGAGCCTGGTTGGGTAGGATTTGACTGGTTTGATACGGTTTTAACCCCACTGATACCATTCGTTGTAATTTTGTTGCTCAACGCTCTGACAGTCAGACACATTTTAGTGGCCAGTCGAGTCCGTAAAGGACTGAGGGGTGAGAGCAAGGGGGAGAATGGCAGTGACCCAGAGATGGAGAGCAGGAGGAAGTCTGTCATTTTACTCTTCACCATATCCGGCAGCTTCATACTGATGTGGCTGATAATTGTTATAGATTTCTTTTATTATAGCATTACAGGAATAAATCCCAGAGATTACAGTGATTCTTTATATCAATTTACACAGGTCGGATTTATACTGCGGAATTAAAGTTGCTGTACAAACACATTTATTTACGGGGTGACCCAGTCCAAGTTCAGAGAGCAGTTGAAGAGCGCGGTGAAATATCCGGTTACCTCAATTGTACAATTAATTAATAAACAGAACGTCTGATCGCAGCCCAGAAGCGGGTCTCATTGTTTGCAGTCCAGGAATGAAATATTTAGCAGCAGAATCCCTTGCATTGAATTACACCAGGAATGGCTGGTGATCTGATCATACACCCAGTGGCGGGACAAGCACTGTTTGTCGGACACGGCAATATTTCTGATTGAAAATTCCCACATGAACTTTTGGGAAAATACTACACGAGCATTCTCTCTGAACTCTTCTGTAACGGGTCACTGCAGCTATTTAGTCCAGCTAGACATTGCATCTTCCAGAGTGAGAGGCTCGACCATAGGTAGGCAGGAAGGGCTGAGCTCGAGTTCAGTGGGTTATATTATATTGAACATAGAGCAGAGAATCAGGCGATTCGGCCTAACCAGTGTGTGCTGGTGAGTTTACTCAGCACTAGATTAGACAGTGAGAAACTGAATGAGGCAGAGGTGCAATGTATGACGTGCCAGACTGAGCAGGAGTTCCAGACCATACACATTCCGCACTTACAGGGAGAAGAGGTCTTACATCGTCTTACCAAGCACACCTGCCTTCGGAAACTGCGCTTCCACAAAGTGGTTATCACTGAAATATAAACATAAGAACATAAGAACATACGATTTAGGAACAGGAGTAGGCCATCTAGACCCTTGAGCCTGCTCCGCCATTCAACAAGATCGTGGCTGATCTGGCCATCGACTCAGCTCCACTTACCCGGCCGCTCCCCGTAACCCTTAATTATCTTATTGGTTAAAAATCTATCTATCTGTGATTTGAATACATCCAATGAGCTAGCCTCAACTGCTTCCTTGGGCAGCGAATTCCACAGATTCACAACCCTCTTGGAGACGAAATTCCTTCTCAACTCGGTTTTAAATTGGCTCTCCCGTATTTTGAGACTGTGCCCCCTAGCTCTAGTCTCCCCAACCAGTGGAAACAACCTCTCTGCCTCTATCTTGTATATTCCTTTCATTATTTTAAATGTTTCTATAAAATCACCCCTCATCCTTCTGAACTCCAACGAGTAAAGACCCAGTCTACTCAATCTATCATCATAAGGTAACACCCGCATCTCCGGAATCAGCCTAGTGAATCGTCTCTGTACCCTCTCCAAAGCTAGTATATCCTTCCTTAAGTAAGGTGACCAAAACTGCACGCAGTACTCCAGGTGCGGCCTCAACAATACCCTGTACATTTGCAGCAGGACCTCCCTGCTTTTGTACTCCATCCCTCTCGCAATGAAGGCCAACATTTCATTCGTCTTCCTGATTACATGCTGCACCTGCAAACTAACTTTTTGGGATTCATGCACAAGGACCCCCAGGTCCCTCTGCACCGCAGCATCTTGTAGTGTCTCCCCCATTCAAATAATATTCCTTTTTACTGTTTTTTTCCCCAAGATGGATGACCTCACATTTTCCAGACATTGTATTCCATCTGCCAAACCCGAGCCCATTCGCTTAAGCTATCCAAATCTCTTTGCAGCCTCTCTGTGTCCACTACACAACCCGCTTTCCCAATAATCTTTGTGACATCTGCAAATTTTGTTACACTACACTAGCTCCCCTCTTCGTCATCTATGTATATTGTATTCGGGTCGCAGTCTGACAGACCTCTGGCTTGCCTGTTTCTGTATTCGCGACCCAGTCGGACAGATTGCTGGCATGTGTGTAGCTGTATTCGGGTACCAGTCGGACAGGCCTCTGCCCTTACTGCATCTCTATCCGATTCCCAGTCGGACAAAGCCCACTCCTATCTGTATCTGTATTCTCTGTGAATATCCTGCCTGCAATTTTAGGGTGGAGCCCTATTGTTCTGGATTCCACTCCAGAGGATATAGTTTTCCTCCGAATAGCCCATCGAATTCCTAATTCGTTTTAGCTGTCTCAATTTAATCGAGATCGAATTCTAAAGTGAATATGAGGGAAGCTAATCCAGTTCTTTAAATCCAGCTCCATTATGTTGAATCCCACATGGCCAATATGTTCTATTTTCCCCTTTTGTCGGTGTGACATTATTTTTCCAACCACCGACGTTAAGCTGTCTGTTCGACAGTGTCCTGGGCATGTTCTACCTCCTTTCTTAAGTGTGGTATTACGTTAGCTATCTGACTGTGTTCTGGTTGTACACGTTATACTAAGGAAAACAGTGCCTCTGCGATCTCTACTTTAAATTGGTTTAAATTGTGTGGATTTAATCCGTCCGGAGCCGGATTTTATTCCCTTTGAGTTTGCTTACTTCATGTAATAGCTCTCCACTTTTTATTTTAAATGCAATTATCTCCTTATTAATCTCATCTTCTAATATCATGTTCACCTGCTCTGTCGCCCTGATAAATAATGAAGCAAAGCAATTCCTTAATTTTTTTGCCATCTCTCTATCACTGCCTGTCCAATCCTCTGTGTTCATATTCCCATTCCAACCTTCCTTTGTAATTGATATACCTGTAAAACATTTGACTATTTTCTTCTTTCCTTGAAAATTTAAGGTCACAGTTTCTCTCTGCCTTTCTAATAGTTTTTGATTCATTCCTACTCTCTCCATATTCTCCCTTATCATGCTGACAACCGCTGTCCATGGAATTCGTGCATGCCTCTATCCTTAACCGAATTTGTTTTTGTATACCTTTATTCATCATTAGTGCTCAGTATGTTCTTGTTTTTAACAGAATATATATTTTCCCGAATTCTGCTGCACACCGTTTCAAATGTTTCCCTTTGAAATTCTTGACATGTTTTCCAATATTGTGGGTCATTTTATTTCCCCATGTTCTATTCGCAAATCCAACTTTTCTCCAATCAATTAAACTGGTCTTCGTCATACTTATGTCCATTTCAATTATGACCTTACAGCATATTATATTATTATTGCATAGATGTATCCCAACTTTTCGTTCTCTTATCTGCTCTGCTTTATTCCCTATTACGACATCCAATAGCGAACCCTTCCTTGTTGGTCATCTTATCGATTGGGTTCGAAAGGATTCATGTACACATTGTGGAAACTCCATTCCCTCATTCTCTTCCCTACCTCTTCTGTCCAATTAATATCGCAGTAGTTGAAATTTCACGAAATTATTATTCCGTATCTCTCCAATCATTTCCCTATGGAACAACCCTAACCTTGTGTTCGAAGCTTTTGGTTGGATTTTACACTTTTGTGCAGATAGCCCCAAAATGTGCGTTATTTCCAGCGTGGGCGTTACCAAAGTGTTTTGAGATCGCCTGATACTCGCCGATTCTCTAAGTCCTTAGAACCTCCACTTTTGTGCTTATCGCCGTAAAAATGGGCCTAATTTCCGGCGTGGGCGTTAACAAAGTGTTTTCAGATCGTCAGCTTCTCGTCCATTCTCAAAAAACCTAGTTTCCTTTTCAGAAAATGTTCGTGACAGCAGGCGAATTCAACTTTTTTTGACCTTCTGCATAAATTGTGGCCGTCCTTCTCAACGGCATGGCAATGCTCGGTTCCTGCGGTACTGGAAGTCAAGGGTCATCGTGACATGAACAGAAGAGGAGTTAAGGAGGGAGGGTCCACTGAGGGACTGCAGGCGTGTCTGTGTGTCGTGTGACTACTTTGGGAGGAGGGAGAGAGTCGTTGGAGCTTCACAGCAATAGGGAAAGAAAAATTAGCAGCCGCCAGCCGCATATTAGCCTCAATTTTGTCTATAATGGAGAGCCAGGAGGAGGCCTCACACCACACTTTGGACTCTGACGCTAGAGAGAACAGTGAGTTTGGAGAGGAACACATTGGAGGCGCAAAAGAGCCAGGTGGTTCTCGGACGAGGCAAATGCCTCGCTCCTGCAGGAGGTCCAGTTACGCTGGGGTGATTTGACACAGGGAGATGGTGGGAAGCCTACCCCAAAGGATATGGACTGAAATAGCACAGTTGGTGTGGCTGGCAACCAACAAAGTTGTTGAGTGCAAGCATTGCCGCAAAAGATGGAACGACCTTGTGCGATGCGCAAGATTAAGTAGCAAATTGATTTACATTTACTTATGTATTTATATAATTTGATTTGTAACAGCCTGTCATCAGGCGAGGAGGATGCGATGAGGCTGCAGATTGACTTGCATGGGTTAGGTGAGTGGGCAAATGCATGGCAGATGCAGTATAATGTGGATAAATGTGAGGTTATCCACTTTGGTGGTACAAAACAGAGAGACAGACTTTTATCTGAATGGCGGCTGATTAGAAAAAGGGGAGGTGCAATGAGACCTGGATGTCATGGTACAGCAGTCATTGAAGGTTGGCATGCAGGTACAGCAGGTGGAGAAGGCGGAAAATGGCATGTTGGCCTTCATAGCAAGGGGATTTGTGTACAGGGGCAGGGAGGTGTTACTACAGTTGTACAGGGCCTCGGTGAGGCCACACCTGAGCTATTGCGTGCAGTTTTGGTCTCCTAACTTGAGGAAGGACATTCTTGCTATTGAGGGAGTGCAGCGAAGCTTCACCAGTCTGATTCCCGGGATGGCGGGGCTGAGGTATCATGAAAGATTGGAACAACTGAGCTTGTATTCACTGGAGTTCAACAGAATGAGAGGGCATCTCAGAGAAACGTGTAAAGTTCTGACGGGTTTAGACAGGATCGATGCAGGAAGAATGTTCCCAGTGTTGGTGAAGTCGAGAACCAGGGGTCACAGTCTAAGGATAAGAGGTAAGCCATTTAGGACCGAGATGAGGAGAAACGTCTTCACTCAGAGAGTGGTGAACCTGTGGAATTCTCTACCACAGAGAGTTGTTGAGGCCAATTCCCTAAATATATGCAAAAAGGAGATAGATGTCGTCCTTACTACTAGGGGGATCAAGGGTCATGGCGAGAAAACAGGAATGGTGTACTGAAGTTGCTTGTTCAGCCCTGAACTCATTGAATGGCGGTGCAGGCTCGAAGGACTGAATGGCCTACTTCTGCACCTATTCTCTATGTTTCTATCTTTCTATATTTCAATGTATATATCACATAAACTATTTCACTTTTCCGGGAATGTTTTCCTCAAAGCCTGCGGTCACGGTGTGAATCGTTCGGTAACGAACGATAATTATCATAATATTCTTGATTGCATCTGTTATATCAGTCTCTGTGACAGGACCGAGCAATGATCGCACGCAATGTTCTCTCGCCTTGTCGTTTTGTCACCTTTTACTGAGTAAGCTCTCGATGAGAAGGCCCGTGCCGAGGTTGACGGGTGTGGGGCCCACCAGCCTTCTGCGACATCAGTGAGACGGAGAGGCATGTGCTCACACTCGTGCGAAAGTACCCGCAAACAGCCACGGACGCATTTGCTGACCCTGAAGTGAGAAAAGCTTACGTCATTGCATGATATGAAATCAATAGAAGCCACAACCCACCCATATCCGGACAATCATATGTGATAGATGGTTTCTCAAATTGTCATTGAAATAATGATGGACGAAAGAAAATTATTGCAATAACAAAGTGTTGGTGGTCATGAAATATGATGTCCGCGATGACTGTGAGTTCGGCGTTGTTTTTGACGTGTGCACGCTGTGTGTAGCGCTGGACTCAAGCTGTGAGCCGAGCAACCACTTTCTCCTCTCAGAAACTCATTTGTGTATGGTCGCTCAGCCAGCAGCATGGCCCCAGGCTAGACCACGGAGCGTACAAGATGGGGGCGTGGGCCATGTGTCATAGGACGATCCGACTACATCTGGTGCTGAGGAGCTGCGATTGTCGCCCGTCAATCCGCTGTATCTGCTCTTCATGGATAAGAGTGAAGGTATCAAGGAACACGCATCGTCACGGGTCACAAGGCCAGCGAGTGGTCCTCCCATCTGGCCACTCTTGAGATCCCTTGTCCAAACTCCTCACTGCAAGGCGCCCCGTTTGTCCCCAGGACATCGCGGACGCACCAAGTCTGTCCCACGAGCAGCAACTGACAGCTACGAGACGGTATGGTTGTCCAGAAGGACTGGAGACATTGGTGACCAGCTCATCGAAGCATTGGGTGTGATGTCCTGACAGCTGGCCACAATGACCAGATGGCAGAGACCCAGGATGCGATAGCCAGGAACAACTCTCTCCCCTTCTGTCTCTCTCGCTCTCGGCTTCTCTCCCTCTCGCTCTCTCTCACCTTTTCGCTCTGTCTCTCTCTCGCCTTCTCTCTCTTGCCCTCTCTCTCTCCTTCTCTTTCGCTCTCTCTCTCTCACTCTCTCTCTCTTACCCTCTCTCTCTCTCTGCATCTGTCTCTCTCTCTCTCTCTCTCGTGTTCCCTCTCTCTCTACTCTCTCCCGCCCTCTCTCTCTCTTTCGCCTTCTCTCTCTCGCTCTCACCTTCTTTCCTTCTCTTGCCTTCTCTCTCTCTATCTCTTGCCTTCTCTCTCTCTCTCGCTCTCTCTCATCTTCTCTCTCTCTCTCTCTCTCGCCTTCTCTCTCTCTCGCTCTCTCTCACCGTCTCTCTCTCTCTCTAACCTTCTCTCTTTCGCTCTCGCCTTCTTTCCTTCTCTTGTCTTCTCTCTCTCTATCGCTTGCCTTCTCCCTCTCTCTCTCTCTCTCTCTGTCTATCCCTCTCTCTCTCTCTCTCGCCTTCTCTTTCGCTCTCTCTCTCTCACTCTCTCTCTCTCTCTCTTGCCCTCTCTCTCTCTCTGTCTCTGTCTCTCTCTCTCTCTCTCGGTCTCTGTCTCTCTCTCTCTCGCGTTCTCTATCTCTCGCCTTCTCGCACTCTCTCTCTCCCGCCTTATCTCTCTCAATCTCCCGCCTTCTCCCTCCCTCACTCTCTCTCTCTCTTGCTCTCTCTCTTTCCCTGACTCTGTCTCTCTCTCTCCCGCCTTCTCTCTCTCTGTCGCGTTGTCTCTCTCCCTCTCTCTTTCTTGCCTTCTCTCTCTCTCTCTTCCGCCTTCTCTCCCTCTCACTCTCTCTCACCTTCTCTATCTCCACCCCTAGTCTCTGCGCCCCCACTGCCAATGACGGAGGAGAGCCAGGACCAAGATGCTGCTTCTGCATCAGAGGTGTACGCCCCCACGCCACCATTCCCGGACCCGTGCTACGAACACATCTGCCTCCATCCCCGCAATGACGAAACGCCTGAGGAGTTCCACGGACACTCACCGTGGAGCGAGGAAGGGAATGGCTAGAGGTTGTGAGATGAAGGTTCTGTGGGTGAGCTGCATTTCAGCTTGTGATGGCTGTATGATATCTCCATCTGGGTGGATGCAATTTGATGTATTGTATGGGGGGTCTCACACCCCCCTCATGGTTCCCCTTTATATTCTGTGTGCTGGAGATGTTGATCATTTGTTTGCTGTCAATTGTGGAAAAAGTGGAGTCTGGGCTGGTGTTGGGTGTTATTGCAAGTGATAGAAACATAGAAACATTGAAAATAAGTGCAGGAGTAGGCCATTCGGCCCTTCGAGCCTGCACCATCATTCAATGAGTTCATGGATGAACATGCAACTTCAGTACCCCATTCCTGCTTTCCCGCCATTCCCCTTGATCCCCCTAGTAGATAGGACTTCATCTAACTCCTTTTTGAATATATTTAGTGAATTGGCCTCAACAACTTTCTGTGTTAGAGAATTCCACAGCTTCACTACTCTCTGGGTGAAGAAGTTTCTCCTCATCTCAGTCGTAAATGGCTTACCCCTTATCCTTAGATTGTGACCCCTGGTTCTGGACTGCCCCAACATTGGGAACATTCGTCCTGCATCTAACATGTCTAAACCCGTCAGAATTTTAAACGTTTCTATGACGTCCCCTTTCATTCTTCTGAACTCCAGTGAATAAAATCCCAGTTGAATCAGTCTTTCTTGACAGGTCAGTCCCGCCATCCCGGGAATCAGTCTGGTGAACCTTCGCTGCACTCCCTCAATAGCAAGAATGTCCTTCCTCAAGTTAGTAGACCAAAACTGTGCACAATACTCCAGGTGTGGCCTCACCAAGGCCCTGTACACCTGTAGTAACATCTCCCTGCCCCTGTACTCAAATCCCCTCGCTATGAAGGCCAACATGCCATTTGCTTTCTTAACCGCCTGCTGCACCAGCATGCCAACCATCAATGACTGATGTGTCATGATATCCAGGTCTCGTTGCATCTCCCCTTTTCGTAATCTGTCCACATTCAGATAATAGTCTGTCTCTCTGTTTCGTACCAACAAAGTGGATAGCCTCACTTTTATCCAGATTATACTTCATCTGCCTTGCATTTGCCCGCTCACCTAACCTATGCAAGTGAATCTGCAGCCTCATAGCATCCTCCTTGCAGCTCACACTGCCAGGCAACGTAGTGTCATCCGCAAATTTGGAGATACTACATTTAATCCCCTCGTCTAAATCCTGAATGTACAATGTAAACAGCTGGGGCCCCAGCACTGATCCATGCGGTACCCCACTAGTCACTGCCTGCCATTCTGAAAAGTACCCATTTAGTCCTACTCTTTGCTTCCTGTCTGCCAACCAGTTCTCAATCCACGTCAGCACACTACTCCCAATCCCATGTGCTTTAACTTTGCACATTATTTATGATTTCAGGCCCATGTTGTTACAAATCGTATTTTCTTGCACGTAACCTTGAAGTGCATTGCCGAAGATAGCTTCATCATTAAACACTGCGGAGTAAACGTAAACCCCAACAGTCCAGAGACTGCAAATATGTCTCTTGTAAAGTCCACGTCAACTGAGTAGAACTCCGGAGTCAAAGGAAACTCTGCTCAAGTTCAGTCAGAAACTCCGCTCAAGTTCAGGCAGCCATTTGAATGAGAGAGCTGTGAGTGTAAATACGCCAGCCACACCACTGTCATTGGTTCAGAAATTGTGGGCGTTTTTTTCTGCAAGCGATATTGCGGGCGGGATGTGTGCGAGGTGCGGGGAAACTGAGAGCCGGCGATCTCCTGGGCATTACTTTCCCCAAACGTGCTCTTTCCGAACTACAAAAGTGGCCAAGGCGTTAATTGCGAACCTCGGCGTTAAATCGTTGTGGAAAGTCTTGCTCGGGCGATATTATGGCCGCTGATTTTGCCCAATCTGCCCTAAAAAAGTGGGCGGACTGTAATATTTTGTCCCGGCGTTCAGTACATGGCTAAGGCACACGCAACGCTTGGCGATAAGTTCTTGAAAAATGCCCCCTCGGTTTCCATTCTATTTACAAATGGGCGAAATCAGGGCGTTATACGTCATTTCAGCGGTAACATGGGCGTTAAAGTTGCACAAAAGTTTTTTACTCCTCTACTTTTTTGAAAACGGGCGTTATCGTGTCTGATACCATATGAACATTAACGTTAAATCTCTCTCATCTTCTGCTGTCGAGTGTCGCTGTCATTACAATGACATGGCAACACTCGAGTCCCACGATTCAGGAGCTCAGTGCTCACTCTGACTTGCGCAGAATGGTGAGGGTGTTGAGATTGAGTGGAGGTGTATGTGAGTGGGGTGTCGTGACTTTGGGAGGAAGGAGGCAGCGCTTCGAGCTTTGTAGCAAATTGGGCAAAAGAGTCAGCCGTTAGCGGCCAGATCTTTGCATGAATTCCGCGACGATAATGGAGGGAGAACATAAGAACGTCAGAATTCGAAACAGGAGGAGGCCATCTAACCCTCGAGTCTGCTCCGCCACTCAACAAGATCATGGCTGAGTGGAGGAGTCAAGCCAGCACGCTGTGGAAACTCACGCTGGTGAGAGCAGGGAGCTGGGAGATGAGGACAATTAGAGGACCAAAGAGCGCGATGAGGTTCTCGGACGAGGCAAATGCTTCCCTCCTCCGTGAGGTCGAGTCACACTGGGGTGTGTTGACCCAGGGACGGGGGAGGTGGGAGTCCAGCCGCAAAGGTATACATGAGGATCTGGAGCGAGATAGAGAGGTGGTCTCGGTGGCCACCAACGTGGAGCGTGAAGCCAACCAATGCCGCAAGCAATGGAATGACCTTGTGGAATCGGCAAGAGTAAGTATCACGTTTATTTTCAGTCAATTATATAGTTATGAATTTGATTTGTAAGAGTCATAAGTGACTATCACATGTGAGATCGTCCTACTATTGGGAATGTTGTACTCAATTCCTGCGGTCACGGTGTACGTCTTTAGGTAACAAATGATCATTCTGATCATAACCGTGATTGTATCTGTCGGTTAAGTGTTGTATCAGTCTCTGTCTGTGACACGGCCCAGCAATAAGATCACGCACCGACCTCCTGACATGTTGCTCGGTTACATTTCACAGGAGAATCTATCGACGATGAGGTCCGTGGAGCGTCCAACTGATGGGGGGGCCACCAGTCACCAGCGACATAACTGCCATGGAGGAGCGGGTGAAAATACTCGTGGGGAGGAACAGTCGGAGAGCCAGGCCTAGATCTCCAGAGCCTGAAGTGATCGGACGTGAGCCAAGTATACACCATTGCACGATCTGAATTGAATGGGTGCCACACGCACTCATATCTGAGCAATTATATATGATCGTTGGTTGCTAACGTCGTCCAGCAAATAAAGCAGGCCCAGTGAGAATCGTTGCAATGCAAACTGTGTTGGTGGGCAAGACCATAGAAGCCAGAAGCTGGGGGCATGAGCCCTGACTTGGTGGATGAAACGACATCTCGTGTGGAGGATGTCCGATTCTCGCCCGTCTATACGTTTGTTCACTTGCGGATGGATGGAAGTGCGGACTTCCAGGAGCCTGCATCGCCATGGTCGAGCAGTAATTCTCCTCCAAGGGACAACTAGTGATCGTTCCAACAACTCCCAGCTCCAGTGTGGAGATATCGGACACAAAGGATCCTCGCTACAAGTCAACCCCGTTTGTCTGCAGGCCGGCAGCAACCATGCACAGGTTTCGTACACCAGCGACAGATGAGAACGGAGAGATGGTACGCTTGTCCAGGATGACTGTAGACCATAAGTGACCAGCTACTAGAAGCATTGGGGGCATATCCCAACAGCTGGCCAGAGTCTCCGGCACCATCAATGGATGGCGGAGGCCCTGGAGGCGATTGCCAGGAACACTGCTGGCACAGGCCTCGGAACGCAACACTCCAACCTCAACTTTTGTCACACCCCAGTCCCAATGACACATGCGCGTCAGTCGAAAGATCCTGCTTCTGGATATGATAATGTTCCCACCTCGTTTCCCTCGGCTCTTCCTTCATCCCTCCAATTGAGGCATCGCCTGAGGTGCTCCTGGACAAGACGGCTTGGAGATGGAGGGAAAGGGGCAGAGATGGGGAGAAACATAGAAACATAGAAAATAAGTGCAGGAGTAGGCCATTTGTCACTTCGAGCCTGCACCGCTATTCAATGAGTTCATGGCTGAACATGCAACTTCTGTACCCCATTCCTGCTTTCCCGCCATACCCCTTGATCCCCCTGGTAGTAAGGACTACATCTAACTCCTTTCTGAATATATTTAGTGAATTGGCCACAACAACTTTCTGTGCTAGAGAATTCCACAGGTAAAACACTCTCTGGGTGAAGAGGTTCATCCTCATCTCGGTCCTAAATGGCTTACCCCTTATCCTTAGACTGTGACCACTGCTTCTCGACTTCCCCAACATTGGGTACATTCTTCCTGCATCTAACCTGTCCAGTCCCGTCAGTATTTTATATGTTTCAACGAGATCCCCTCTCATTCTTCTGAAATCCAGTGAATACAAGCCCATTTTATCCAATCTTTCTTGATACGTCAGTCCCGCCATTCCGGGAATCAGTCTGGTGAACCTTCGCTGCACTTCCTCAATAGCAAGAATGTCCTTCACCAAGTTAGGAGATCAAAACTGCACACAATACTCCAGGTGTTACCTCACCAAGGCCCTGTACAACTGTAGTAACACCTCCCTGCCCCTGTACTCCAATCCCCTCGCTATGAAGGCCAACATGCCATTTGCTTTCTTAACCGCCTGCTGTACCTGCATGCAAACCTTCAATGACTGATGTACCATGACACCCAGGTATCGTTGCACCACCCCTTTTCCTAATCTGTCACCGTTCAGATGATAATCTGTCTCTGTGTTTTTACCACCAAAGTGGATAACCTCACAATTATCCACATTATACTGCATCTGCCATGCATTTGTCCACTCACCTAACCTATCCAAGTCACTCTGCAGCCTCATAGCATCCTCCTCGCAATTCACACTGCCACCCTGCTTAGTGTCATCCGCAAATTTGGAGATACTACATTTATTCCCCTCGTCCAAATCACTAATGTACAATGTAAATAGCTGGGGCCCCAGCACTGATCCCTGCGGTACCCCACTTGTCACTGCTTGCCATTCTGAAAAGTACCCATTTACTCCCACACTTTGCTTCCTGTCTGCCAACCATTTCTCAATCCCCGTCAGCACACTACCCCCAATCTCATGTGCTTTAACTTTGCACATTAATCTCTTGTGTGGGACCTTGTCAAAAGCCTTCTGAAAGTCCAAATACACCACATCTACTGGTTCTCTCCTTGTGCACTCTACTGGAAACATCCTCAAAAAATACCAGAAGATTTGTCGAGCATATTTTCCCTTTCACAAATCCATGCTGTCTTGGACGTATCATGTCACCTCTTTCCAAATGCACTGCTATGACATCCTTAATAGTTGATTCCATCATTTTACTGACGACCGATGTCAGGCTGACCGGTCTATAATTCCCTGTTTTCTCTCACCCTCATGTTTTCAAAAGTGGGGTTACATTATTTACCCTGCACTCGAAAGGAACTGATCCCGAGTCTGTGGAATGTTGGAAAATTACCACCAATGCATCCACTATTTCCAAGGCCACGTCCTTAAGTATTCTGGGATGCTGACCATCAGGTCCTGGGGACTTCAATCCCACCAATTTCACCCCAGCACAATTTCCCGACTTATAAGTATTTTCCTCATTTAATCCTTCTTACTAGACACTCTGACCCTTTTTATATGCGGAAGGTTGTTTGTGTCCTCCTTAGTGAATACCGAACCAAAGTACTTGTTCAATTGGTCTGCCATTTCTTTGCTCCCCATTATGACTTACCCTGATTCTGACTGCAGAGGACCTACGTTTGTCTTTACTGACCTCTTTCTCGTTACATATCTATAGAAACTTTTGCAGTCCGTCTTAATGTTCCCTGCAAGCTTCTTCTCATACTCTATTTTCCCTGCCCTAATCATACCCATTGCCCTCCTCTGCTCAGTTCTAAATTTCTCCCAGTTCTCGGGTTCGCTGCTATTTCTGGCCAAATTGAATACCGAACCAAACTACTTGTTCAATTGGTCTGCCATTTCTTTGTTCCCCGTTACGACTTCCACTGATTCTGAGAAGGGGAGCGCTGATGGAATGGGAGATACATGTCCGCAGGTGATGGGTCTTTTACATCGCCATCAGGGCGTGTACAATTTGTTGTAAAATTTGCGTTGGCGTTGAGTGTTGCTGCACACGTTGCACATTTGAGTGACGTGACCTTATTAGAAATTGCGGTAGGGGTTCAGGAATGGTTGCTACTGATGCTTATAGTTTCACAACAATGCTCATGTCAAATGTTCTTCATTGAACATGACCTTTTTGTGCTTTGTCGGATAGAGCTGGACAGTGCTTCCTTTACATTAAAGGGTAGAAATCAACTCAACTTTAATTAACCTGAAATTTTACCAGAACTAATGATGTTTGAGATGCCCACACACCCAGCAGTCTGTCAGCTTTGTCACTCTCCGCAACGTTCCTCGGGCCAATCGCTCCATTATGAGTTGCTGACGTATCAGTCCTGCAGCTATGTCCTCATAATGGGCCCTTTCCTGCCAACCAGTTCTTAATCCATGTCAGCACACTACCTCCAATCCCATGTGCTTTAACTTTGCACATTAATCTCTTGTGTGGGACCTTGTCGAAAGTCTGGCGATCCTTGCCCCCTTCCTGATCGCCGGGTTGTCCAGCATGCCGAGCACGACTGCAACCTGCCAATCGGGGGTTGTCGCGCGTGTCATGTGTAACGCAATCACGTAAATCGCCGCGTAATTTTGTTCGGGACCGCGTTGCGCGTGTCTTTGTCGCTGCCCTTTGTACCGCTTCTCTGTCTCTTTCTGTGGGTGTCACGCAGGGGTCAAAGTTCCCCGCCGCGCTATCGTTCTATGGCTCCGGCTCCTTTTAGGCCTCGGTGCTCAACACTTGCGCTCTGTCTCACCATCAGCCAGTTTGCGAGTGCACACCATTTTATTACCAAGCGTCCAGCACTGTCCTTGTGGCTGGCGGTGTGAACATGTCGGACAAAGCGCCCTCGCATGTTGGATTTTAGCCTCCCCGAAGCTACCCCGGATACTTGGCTTCCAGCCCCATCATGAGTTGGTTGTGGTCGACAACTTGCTTGGGAACTTCCGGGAGCGCAATCTATTTTCTGCCGCAGACGAAGCTGTGGGCCCCGAGAAGGCACCCGCTTCGCTCGCTGCACCCTTGCGGAACTTGGCAATGCAGCTGAAAATTGCGGCCCTGTGCGTCTGGGGCCTCCGTGGGCATCAGGAGGGCCACTGGGTCAATCCCACGCACGCGGGCGGCCTCCGTGGCCCGTCCAATGCCGCATTATGTGGCACAGTGAGACGGGGGCAAATGTTGACCACCGAGGCCTAAAAGGAGTTGGAGGCATAGAACGATAGCGCATCGGGGAGCTCGATGCTCACTGACGTCCTGCAGGCTGCAGATGTGGCCAGGTTTCTGTCATCACCACTTTGTGGAAGGGCGGTCTGTGACGGTAGGCATCCTTGGAAACGTCCGAGGTGACAGCGCTTCCAGATGTAAGGCAGGCATGCGTGTCATCTCGACCCATGACTGAGTCTGGCACATCGTACATTGGGCACATAATTATGAGCAACAGACGGAGTGCAATTTGCTCTTTGCAGCGTGTGCGTAGTTAACGGTGCAGGCTGGGTAAACGACCGGCCCCCATTGAAAGAAAAGTGTAATGCCGATGGGTCAGAAGAAATTAATTTCTGTTCGAAAACCCAGCCACAGTTTGTACCAATCGTGCCGTGCGCGACAAATGTGGTTCAGGCATTGACTTGACCTGTGAATAACTCCAGAATCAATCAAAACTGCCAGCGAATTTGCAGAAGCCTTGTAAACGAAGCGACGTGTGAGATGAAAAATCCTCGTCTGCACCACTGTGTTTGGTCAGAACAGTTGCACGTTTTCACAGCGCTGTTTTGGGTGAGCAATAATGTGGGCGAGACTTGTCGGAGGGAGTGAAAATGAAGCTGGGCTAAGTCCTGGGCATTCGTGTCATCAAAATTGATGCTTGCAACAAAAAGAGCGGGCAGGCATGATTCCGAAAGCTCGCTGTTAATGTCAAGCCGAAAGTAGCACTGGGCGAAATTATCGGCGCTAATTTCACTTATTCAGATGATGCCATCCCAGAAAGTGGTAATATTTTTTTCACAGCGTGTGACACATTTGGAAAATTAATGCTCGGAGATCTGTTATCAACAAATGGCCCTCACTTAAAATTTGGTGCCACGTTGGGCGAGATATAGGCATTACGCGTTATTTCAGCGTTATATGGGCGATAAGTTGGCGTTATGCATGGCAAAATGAGGCAAAGTCTTGTCGAAACTCTGTAACAAGTGTCGCTGTGTACAGTGTGTGTGTCTCCCAGTGAGGTTTCCGACTCTGTAACAAGTGTCGCTATCTGCGGTCTGTGCTTCTCCCAGACAGGTTTCCGACTCTGTACTTAAGTTAATCGAAGGGTTAAGTCATGGCAGGAGAGCTCGGACGCGTGTCATGCCCCTCCTGTGCTGTGTGGTAAACCAGGAGACTCTCCCAGTGAGCCGAGAATTGTGTCCCCCCGTAGCTCCTGACAGACCGCATTGCCGCGCTGGAGCTGCACGTGGATTGACTCCAGAGCATCCGCGATGCTGAGGATGTCGTGAGTGACGCGGTTAGTGAGTTGGGACAAACACCACAGGGTAATGGGTATGCAGCCAGACAGGGGATGGGTGACCAACATGAAGAGCAGTGGAAATTGATGGAATTGAAGGCCGATAAATCACCGGGGCCTGAGAGTCTGCAGCCCAGAGTATTTAAGGAAGTGGCCCTAGAAATAGTGGATGCATTTGTGCTCATTTTCCAACAGTCTATCGACTCTGGATCAGTTCCGATGGATTGGAGCGTATCTAATGTAACACCTATTTTAAAGAAAGGATGGAGAGAGAAAACGTATAATTATAGACCGGTTAGCCTGACATCGGTGGTGTGGAACATGTTGGAATCCATGATTAAAGATGAAATAGCAGCGTATTTGGAAAGCAGTGACAGGATCGGTCCAACTAAGCATGGATTTATGAAATTGAAATCATGCTTGACAAATCTTCTCGCGTTTTTTGATGATGTAACTGGTAGACTGGACAAGGGAGAACCAGTGGATTTGGTGTATGTGGGCTTTCAAAAGGCTTTTGACAAGCTCCGACACGAGAGATTGGTTTGTAAAATCAAAGCGCATGTTATTGGGGGTAGCGTATTGACGTAGATAGAGAACTGGTTGGCAGACAGGAAGTCTTGATAAATGGGTCCTTTTCAGAATGTCAGGCAGTGATTAGTTGGGTGCCGCATGGATCAGTGCTGGGGCCCCAGCTATTTACAATATACATTAACGATTTAGATGAAGGAATTAAGTGTAGTATCTCCAGGTTTGCAGATGACACTAAGCTGGGTGGCGGTGTAAGCTGTGAGGAGGACGCGAAGAGGCTGCAGGGTGACTTGGACAGGTTAGGTGAGTGGGCAAATGCGTGGCAGATGCTGTATAATGTGGATAAATGTGAGGTTATCCACTTAGGTGGCAAAAGCAGGAAGGCTGGATATTATCTGAATGGTGACAGATTAGGAAAAGGGGAGGTGCAACGAGACCTGGGTGTCATGGTACATCAGTCATTGAATGTTGGCATGCAGGTACAGCAGGCGGTGGAGAAGCCTTCATAGCTAGGGGATTTGAGTATTGTGGCAGGGAGATCTTACTGCAGTTGTACAGGGCCTTGGTGAGACCACACCTGAAATATTGCGTACAGTTTTGGTCTCCTAATCTGAGGAAGGACGTTCTTGCTATTGAAGGAGTGCAGGGAATGTTCAACAGACTGATTCCCGGGATGGCGGGACTGACATATGAGGAGACACTGGATCGACTGGGCTTATATTCACTGGAGTCCAGAAGGATGACAGGGGAAGTCAAAGAAACATATAAAATTCTGACGGGACTTGGCCAGGTTAGATGCGGGAAGAATGTTCCCGATGTTGGGGAAGTCCAGAACCAGGGGACACAGTCTAAGGATATGGGGTAGGCCATTCAGTACCGAGATGAGGAGAAACTTCTTCACCCAGAGAGTTGAAAACCTGAGGAATTATCTACCACAGAGAGTTGTTGGGGTCAGTTCGTTGGATATATTCAAGAGGGAGTTAGATGTGGCCCTTATGGCTAAAGGGAGCAAGGGGTATGGAGAGAAAGCCGGAAAGGTTTAATGAGGGAATGATCAGCCATGATCTCATTGAATAGCGGTGCAGGCTCGAAGGGCTCAATGGCCGAGTCCTGCAACTATTTGTTATGTTTCTATGTTTCTATATAGAGTGTTTGTCTCTCCCAGTGAGGAGTCAGACTGTGTAACAAGTGTCCCTGTGTACAGTGTGTCTCTCCCAGTGAGGAGGTAGACTGTGTAACAAGTGTCCCTTTGTACAGTGTGTCTCTTCCTGTGAGGAGGCAGATTGTGCAACAAGTGTCCCTGTGCACAGTGCGTGTCTCCCAGTGAGGAGTCAGACTGTGTAACAAGTGTCCCTATGTCCGTACGAGAACTCCGCACTCCTATGAGCAGTTGGGCGTTCTCGATGTTCAACACATTGGCGCCCAAAGCATCAGCTGCCAAGGTCCTAAACTCTGAATTCCCTCCTGCAACCAATTCATAGCTCCACCTGGCTCCTGATCGTTCAAACGCTTCTAAAACCTCCCGCTTTCACTGAACTTATCTGCACTAACATAAATTTCTGTGGCTCAGTGTCAAATTTGGCCTTGTGGCCTTTCAATACGTTAAGGCCGCTGTATAAAGGTAAGTTGCGATTGTGCCGGTTACTAAAACTCGAACGCTTACTGCAGTTCGAGGTTGGTCTCCTTGTTACTTTCATCACAACTGCCTTCATTGCTTGAACATATTCAATTCAGGTCCACTCTCCAAATGAGATATCGACACGGACCTGTGGGTCTGACTCGTGGGTAAGATAAGCGACTTACGCAGGATGGTCAGACAGAGCGGGGACAGAAGAGCAGCGCTGGGACTCTGCAAATACCGTGCCACAGATTGCCGGGAAACCAGATAAAAAATTTAGCGAACCATACAGGCCATGCGGCCCATCATCTGGACCGAGGGATTCCATCAGTGCATCGCTCTGCCCGTCGCCCCATGCAAAAGTGTTTCTTTACAAGTGTACAGAGCATAACCACTCAATGCGCAAGACAAACCCTGCTCATCTCTGCTCTGCCTAGGATTGCAAAGCCTGTTTTTCGATTCATTCCGCACCTTCGCGCCAACTCGATATATGATCTCGCGAATTCCTCCATCCATTGTCCAACATGTCCCAGATTGTCGCCTCTCTCCCTAAACAGGACCGTTACATAGAAACATAGAAAATAGGTGCAGGAGTAGGCCATTCGTCCCTTCGAGCCTGCACCGCCATTCGGTGAGTTCATGGCTGAACATGCAACTTCAGTACCCCATTCCTGCTTTCTCGCCAGACCCCTTGATCCCCCTAGTAGTAAGGACTACATCTAACTCCTTTTTGAATATATTTAGTGAATTGGTCTCAACAACTCTCTGAGGTAGAGAATTCCACAGGTTCACCACGCTCTGGGTGAATATGTTTCTCCTCATCTCGGTCCTAAATGGCTTACCCCTTATCCTTAGACAGTGACCCCTGGTTCTGGACTTCCCCAACATTGGGAATATTCTTCCTGCATCTAAACTGTCTAAACCCGTCAGAATTTTAAAAGTTTCGATGAGATCCCCTCTCATTCTGCTGAACTCCAGTGAATACAAGCGCAGTTGATCCAATCTTTCTTCATCTGTCAGTCCGGCCATCCCTGGAATCAGTCTGGTGAAACTTCACTGCACTCCCTCAATAGCAAGAATGTCCTTCCTTAAGTTAGGAGACCAAAAGTACACAATACCCGAGGTGAGGCCTCACCAAGGCCCTGTACAACTGTAGCAACACGTCACTGCACCTGTACTCAAATCCCCTCGCTATGAAGGCCAATATGCCATTTGCTTTCTTAACCGCCTGCTGCACCTGCATGCAATGACTGATGTACCATTACACCCAGGTCTCGTTGCACCTCCCCTTTTCCTAAACTGTCCCCATTCAGGTAATCGTCTGTCTCTGTTTTTACCACCAAAGTGGATAACCTCACATTTATCCACATTATACTTCATCTGCCGTGCATTTGCCCACTCACCTAACCTATCCAAGTCGCTCTTCAGCCTCATGGAATCCTCCTCTGCCACCCAACTTAGTGTCATCCGCAAATTTGGAGATACTACATTTAATCCCCACGTCTAAATCATTAATGTACAGTGTGAACAGCTGGGAGCCCAGCACTGATCCCTGCGGTGCACCACTAGTCACTGCCTGACATTCTGAAAAGTACCCACTTACTCCTACTCTTTGCTTCCTGTCTGACAACCTGTTCTCAATCCACGTCAGCACACTGCCCCCAATCCCATGTGCTTTAGCTTTGCACATTAATTATGATTTCAGACCCTTGTTGTCACAAATCATATTAATCTCTTGTGTTACGTCGTACTCTCCGTCCATGTGTTCAGATTTCCCAACCGTACTTCCTCTTCAGGTTCCCTTGTTGAGCACAGAGCGAGTTAACACGTGTGTTTGTAGCATTGGTAATTTAACCCCCCTGGCGTTAACCTCTTCAAAACACAAGGGGCCGCAATCGAATGGAAAAGAAGATACGGAGAGATTTGCAAAAGTAGTTGAGTTCGGCCCATCGTACACGCGCCGGACGTGAAACGTCCACGCGGCACTCCATGAGTGGCCCTGAATCTTATATATAATCCCAATGAACATTGGTGGATATGCAAAGAACACCTAGCCCAACCAGTCTGCCCCACACACACAACCGCGACACCCCTTCCACTGAAACATTCTGCACTCCACTCCAACTGGAGCCCCATGCTCTCCCGGGATAGGTCAAAAGTCCAGAGAACAACCCACGGCGAAATTTCCCGGAATTGAAATCCCTGGCAAATTCCTGGTCGGATTCGGCATCCACGATGTAAATTTAAGGTGATTTTTATTTCAGTTGAGGTGTGAACCAAAAGCCTATTCTAAGGTGCTCGAAGTTTCTGCACATTTCTGCCTTTCAGTTATCTTTAAATTTCCAAATGTAATGTCGTCACTTAGTAGTCAATTTCTGGTTTTTCAGTCAGCTTATGATGAATTGCTCAGTTTCTCAGTGTTTGGTCAGGATGCGGACAATTGTTCAATTTTTGAGTGTTCAATCTATTTGTGGACAGAGGTTCAGTATCTGTTTGCTCCACACGACAGTGGTCAGTTGCAGGTTGTTCAATATGTGTGCGCTGAATTGGCCAGTTGCTGCTGCTCAGTTCCGCTCTGTACAAGTGTTGAGTTTCTGTATACAGGCCCGGTATTGGGCAGTAGTTTCTGCGTGCAGGCCCCAGACCGGAGGAGGCAGCAGACTTGGGAGAGACCAGAGCGGGAGCAGAGCGAGAGCGGGAGCAACTCAACAGAGGCAGAATAGAAATATAGGAACACAGGAAAATAAAAAAAAAAATAGGTGCAGGAGTCGGCCAGTCAGCCCTTCGAGCCTGCAACGCCATTCAATAAGATCATGGCTGATCATTCACCTCAGTACCCCTTTCCTGCTGCAGAGTGAATGCGACAGAGTGATGTCAGAGTTGGAAAACTGAATGTTTGGTGAGTAGCTGGTGAGTGTTTCTTTATTAAGTTTGAAGTTTATTTCTGCTGGGTTAGATCCGAGTCTATCAAAAAAATGCATGGTAGGTGAGCTCAGTCCCGTGGAGTTCACATCCTGTGCCATTTGGGGAGTCCTGGATGCTGTACATAGCTTGGACGACCACTTGTGCAGAAAGTGTTACCGGCTCCAGCAACTCGAGCTCCGCGTTTCAGAGATTGAGTGGCGGCTGGAATCACTGCTGTACATCGGCGAGTTTGAGAATATCGGGGATAGCACAATTCTAGAGGTGGTCACCCCGCAGCTTAAACCTTTGCAGGTAGAGAGGCAGTGGTTGACGACCAGACAGCAGAGGAGATCCTGACAGGTACTGACGGAGTCCCCTGAGTCCATCTCACTCGCTAACATAGAAACATTGGACATAAAAACATAGAAATTTAAAGCGCAGAAAGATACGACTTCAGCCCATGGTGGCCCGGCCAGCTGACAAAGACACACGGCCCTCAGTCAGCAGCCCTGAAGGTTACATATAAATCTATGAACAATGAACAACGCTGGACAGGTAAAGTGCACCATGCGCAAACAGTCATGCGATACCCCATGAATTGCAACAATTTACACTCCACCCCACATGGAACCATGCGATCTCATGGGAGGGCCAAAAAAACAGGTAAAAATCCAGGCGAATTGGGGGAAAAAATTTGGGAAAATTCCTTTACGACCAATCTAGGCGATCAAAATTAGACAAGATAACTCTGGCATGAGTAGTTTCCCTGATGTCCTTACCATCGTGTCTGCACCAGCCAACAAGAGGTTATCCAGTTTAATTCAACTTACCGGCTCTCGATCCGTCATCCTGCAGGTTAAGTAACTTCAAGTGCCCATGCAAGCGCATTTTAAATGTGGTGAGTGTTCCTGCCTTCAACACTCTTCCACACCGCGAGTTCCAAACCCCACACAATCCGCTGCGTGAAGAAGCTTCCCCTCAAATCGCCTCTAATTCTTCCACTAAGCACCTTAAACCTATGCTCCCTCGTAATTGATCCGTACAGAAAGGGAATAAGCCCTTGCTATCCACAATATCCAGGTCACTCAAAATGTTATACAGCTCAATGAGGTCTCCCCTCAGAGTCCTATGTTCCAAGGAGATCAAATCCAGCCTATCTACTCTGCCTTCAAAGTAAAAATTCTCCATTCCAGGCAGCAGCCTCGTAAATCTCGTCTACACCCTCTCCAGTGAAATCACGTCGTTCCTACTATAACGCGAACAGAACTGCACATAGTATTCCAGCTGTGGCCTACCAGTGTATTTTGTAGATTAAGCATAACCTCCCTGCTCTTGTATTTTATGCCTCGACAAATGCAGACAAACAAACCGTATGTCTTCTTAACCATCTTATCCACCTCGTATGCGACTTTCAGGGACCGGTGGACATGCACTCCAAGTTCCCTTTGTTCATCTACACTTCCATGTGATCTACCTTTTAATGTATACACCATTTCCAACGATATTACATCACACTTCTCGGAAATAAATTTAATTTGCTACTGTTCTGCCCACCTGACCAGTTGACTGCAATCCTCCTGCTGCAGCCCATTACTTTCCTCTTCATTTTTAACCGCACAGCCAATTTTATGTTCATTTGCAATCTTTTTAATCATATCCATCATATTCAAATCTAGATCAATGATGTATACCACAAGAATCAAGGCGCGCAGAACTGAGTCCCGTGGAAACTCACTGGAATCATGCTTCCAGCCACAAAAACATCCAACAAACATTACCCTCTGCTTCCTAACTCGAAGCCAATTTTGGATCCAACTTGCCACATTGCCCTGGATCCCATGGGCTTTTAACGTCTGGACCAATCTACCATGTGGGACCTTATCAAAAGCTTGGCTAAAGTCGATATACACTAAGTCATATGTACTGTCGTCATCGATCTGCCTGGTTGCCTCTTGCAAAATGCAATCAGGTGAGTCACACAGGAGCTTCCCTTCACAAATCAGTGCTGACTGTCGCTGAATAATTTTGCCTTTCTAAATCTATATCTATCTTGTCCTTCAAGATTTTTTTCAATAATTTTCCCACCATTGTGCATAGGCTGACAGGCCTGTAGTTATTCCGGCTATCTCTTTCTTCCTTCTTAAACATAGGTATCACATCAACAATCCTCCAGTGCTTTGTCACTAAGCCTGAATCCAAAGAGGATTAGAAAATTAAGTTCAACCCCTCTGCTATTACCTCTCTTGATTCGCTCAACAGCCTAGGATGCATTTCATCAGGGCCTGGGCACTATTCCACATTCAAAGCAGCCAAAACCCCCACATCTCCTCTCTCACTATGTCTATTTCGCTCAGAATTTCACCAGTATTCTTTTCTGATTACTGGTGAGGGCGATGGTGACTCTGCGACCGAAGAGCGAGACAAGTCCACGCTACCATGGATGGCACAGCTTTACAGGTGGGGGAAGGAGAATGGAAGAGCATTAGTGATCGGGTATTCGATAATCAGCGAGCAGACAGCCGTTTCTGCGAACGTAGAGGCCACTCCAGGCTGGGATGTTGCCGACCTGTTGCCAGGATCAAGGATGTCACTGAGATGCTGCAAAACATTCTGGGGGGATAGGGTAAACAGTCAGATCTCCTTGTCCATATCAGTACCAATGACATTGGTAGAAAGAGGGAGTAGGTCCGGCAGGCAGAGTTTAGCAGCTAGTGTGAATGTTTAAAAATGTAAAGAGACATTGAAGTTGAGAACATGGGAATTGTATAGGGACAGTTTAAGCTAACAAAGAATTCATGGAGGAATAGACATGACACCTCAGACTCGAGACTGCGAAATGTTACAACACTAACACATATTGAAACAAAACCGACAGCTTGCAGAAAAACCTCAAGGTCTTATTAAATCATGTTATTAACCTGGAACATTAACAGAAGGTCTTTGTTTAAAATTAGACCATACTGAGGTCGGCTTATGAGTGGACAAAGGGAAAGAGGGATCAAAAGAGATATGCTGAACTAGGATGTAACTCTAGCCATATCTTGTTATCTTTTGCCAAAAATGTATAACCGTCGTCCCTTTACAATGTAATGTCACTTTGTCCGTAGAAAGTGGGTGCGTTCTATCAGAGTTGAATTCCATCTGTCTGATAAGGTCCATTATCGCGATTTGCTTTTTAAATAAAAGCTTGATTTGTTTAAAGCACAAACGGTATTCGTTTCAGTAATTTTGCTGAACCAGATTGAGGTAAAAGCTTCCAGAAATCAACATTTGGTCTCAGAAGTGGGATCTCAACGGACGACTACCGAATACTTGCGAATTAAGAGCCAGACTAGCCTTGGACGAGACGAGGGTAAAGTGGCCACTGGAGTCAGTATGAATTCAATACTGCTCCAGTTTCCCCCGGTTTCAAAAGTCTGAGGAAAGTTTAGCCACTCGCTGGTTCTCAGATAGTGTCTGAACGACATCCAGGACAATCTGGTGAATACCTTTCAAACTTAGAATAGGGAAGATAGAGATAGGGAAATTGCGCGGTGACGCAAACCAAGCGGCGACTTGGAAAGATAGGTTAGAATAGGTAAGTCTGCCCGGGTTCGAGGCCCAGTGTCTATGTGGGTTCGAGGCCCAAGTCGATCCGTTCGGCGAGACGGAAAGTAGGGATAGTTAGAGCTAGATAGGGATAGATGATCAATCATGGATCCAAAAATTTATAGGAGAAAAAGAGAATCTTGTGAACGTCTGTTTTAAATGAGAAATGCGTGTGTGAATTTTACTGTAAAAAAAAAGCTGGGGAGTTGTGGTTTGTTTTAGCTCCACCCACTTGTTCAAACAGAATGAAAGTTCTGTTAACCCTTCGTAGTGTTGTCCTGTATGTGGGAAGTTTAAGAGTGTGAACCTTATTGAATTACGTATATTCGGATGATAAGTTACGGAGCAAGGAAATGCACAAAGGATAGGTTTGTTGAGTAAAAAAAAAGAAAAAACGACATGGTCCCGGTGGTTAAAAAAGGAGTTGACATGCTCACTTTCTTGTCGAAAGAAAACATTCAGAGAAGGCACAGCAAAACAACTGAGATGGATTCAAAAGGATTCAAAAAACAATATTATATTAAATAACACGACCTTGAGGCTGGAACAATTGAGATAACGAAAAGCAGTCCACAGCCTACGTGCCAGACTTCCCTCTAGTTAGGGAAAAGAAAAAAAAAGTAACGTACTAAATAGCTGCCGAAACAAAAAAAAATGTTCTGAGATTTTAAATTATGAAAAAATTCCACTGCAGTCTAAAAAAAATCACTCCTGTCGAGTTGGCAGAAAAACTCGATTAAATTAGGCCTTTCATTGACAGAAGGAGGACATATTATAAACCGTAGACGTCTTAAAGAAAGAGTGCACGCACGAGAAATGTACTCAGAGTTCCACTGGGACCTCTGAGAAATGTATCGATAGATTACTTAGTTAAAATGGTTGGCTTTGCATTGACCGAGGCGAATTACGCAATTGAATTTCAGTGAACAAAGGTGTGGTCTCGTTTTAAAACAATTAAAAAAAATACGTTTGGCAAGTACTTGAATAAGAAGTTAAAAAATATTGGAGATTAATCAAATGCTGCCTTTCCCGATGAAAAGATTTTTTTTTTCAGATGATTACGTGAAGTCACGTAATGACATCAGGTCTGCGTACAACCCTGTAAAGGAGTTAACCCTTTCCATTGACAGCCGTTTCATACTGAACATTATTAATTTGGATTTCTTAACAGAAAAAAGACTCACCTAACAGAGGAATGGTGCGATAGTGAGAATAAAAATAAAAACAGAACTAGCTGATGTAATAATACTTGCCTGATACAATAAAGAAATAGGTACTCAAACAAAACAAATTGAAGAGTTAAAAGGCTAAGATAAATAAGCTGAAAGGGATCCAAATACCCAACTTAACCCTGACCTCCGATTTCACGGAGTGACCTCGACATGCATGGATATAATGCAGAATCAAGGGACCTATGGGCCCTGGTAAAGCAAACCCTGAGCCCAACTGAGCATGCCCGATTTCAAACTCACCTAGGACGTGCTACCCGTGATGCATTGGTGGTTGCTCACCCTAACGATGTCCAGGATCGCCTAAACGCTATCTTTAATGCTCTCAGCACGACCCTTCAGAAGCCCATCAGTATGGCCACAGTATTGGAAACTAAACCCAAACGAGAAGAAACTGCCGATGAATGCATGGAAAGATTTATTGAAATATACTGAAGTGAATCAGGAGATAATGCCTTAAGGGCAGGAGAGTATTCTCCTCAATTCGGCGCTATCCTACTTCAGTGCCTGCCCTATTCGGTTGCTCACGCTATCCGGACAAATAATTGGGCAGATAACAGTAAAGCGCAGATGGAAATGGCGGTTAAATATCATTGGCAGGAAAAGAAAGGAGAGGGGGGGAGGTGCGCCCCCAAGCCGGGTCAAGACTGAATACGTGACTAGAAAGGAAGAGCCGCCTCGGGAGGAAGGACCAAAACCTGACCCAAGGGGATACCAGATGCAATCGCAGTATTGCGTGCAGGGTTCGGTAGATAAACAGGGATACGGTTAAATCAAACACCCAAATGGCTCGGGCCCTGCTAATTACGGACCGCCCTACTGTACCCGGCCTGGTATGGGAAGAGATCGGGGCTGGGAAAGATGAGATGGATGCTTTATTTGTGGGCAAGAAGGACATTGGAATAGAAAGTGTCCCTCCCGTCAGCACGAAAAAGAAAGGGGAGGAAGAGGAGGGGGGCAAGGGGGGAGAGGACGGGGATCTTACACTAACTTCTCCCAGAACAACCCCTTTGGCCAACCGTCCCCCGATTCGTATTGACTACGCAGCTTGGTTGTGCAGGGACCCTCCCCGGATGACGAACCGATTATATTGTTAAAAATTCGGAATGAGTGGCAACCCTTCATGATAGATACGGGAGCCTTCATGTCTTCTGTACAATCAACGCTTAAACTCCCCGCCTTCACTGAAACACAGGGACTGTCAGGATTCCTGGGACAAGTCTCTACATTCCCGTTGTCAGAACTGGTTAAAATGGGTAACCAGGAAGAATCGGTGGAACATCGACTGGTCATCACAACCAATCTGGACTGTAACTTGATGGCTAGAGGCCTCCTGTGCAAATTCCAGTTGCATTTGGAATGTGGAGATGATGGGATTATTGTAAAACAGGGGACCCTTAAGCGGCAGTATTATACCACTAGAACCCCTCAGTGGTGGTCTCTGGACCTGCCGCAGGCACCCTATCACGTGACCCTAGCATACGATCCCAGTTGAAAGAATCAGGACCTGCAAAACTTTTATCAGGATCACGAAGGGGAAGTGAAGGAAATTCTATTAAGGGCTCAAGTGAATGGACCTTAAGGGAAGGCAGATTTTGTGGAAATGGACAGCCCCCAACGGTGTCACCACATATTACTCGTGAAGTATTACCTCCCCACCACGCTAAAGATTTGGGAGTTATGGTGCGCCAGGCTATAGACGAGGCTGACCCTACTAGCCGGGATGTGCAAATTGTAAAACATAGCCGAACAGTCCAATTGCACGGGGACCCCGAGAAGGTCTTAACGACTCTGCAGCATCATACTGGCTCTGACATACCTGACTATGTGGATCCTCATGTGTGGGCAGAGGACCTCACCCAAGTGGGTTATACTCCCATTGACCCGATTGAGATCCCAGTGCAGGGCAATGTGGACTAGCCCTTATCCGACAGTACACACTGAAATCACAGGCAATATCGAGTATCCACCAAGCTTTGGAGGCTAGCCGAGTCGAACCAATTTGCCAGTTTCCAGTCCTTAGCACGGCTAAACAAATGCGACAATGGTTGGGGATGATCAATTACTGCAGATTCTGGATCCCTAATGTTGCCCTGATGACTAAGCACCTCACCCCGTATACAAATAAGTAAGGCAGCTATGAAATAGAAACCGCAGACGTCCAAGCTTTTAAGGAACTAAAGACAGCCCTGCTGCAAGCTCCGGCTTTGGGCCGGCCCCTCTATGACTGGCCCTTTCAACTGTATTGTACAATTCTGAAAGACTGTGCTTCCATTGTCTTAACAACTCTCACTCCGTAGCTGCCCTCCTGGGCGAACTGCAGACTCAACAACATACCATAGCCAGGCAAAGCAGATATGAGAGCTACTTAGTAAACAATCCGAAGCTGACCTTTCGGCACTGTACTGCAATTAATCCGGCCTGTTTTCTTACTGAGCTGCCCCAAGATGAGGAAGAACCCAGTCATGATTGTTTATCTTTAATTCAAGAGGCCACATCAGATAGGGAAGATTTAGTTGATGTACCAATGGAAGATCCAGACTGTATTATGTATGTTGACGGAAGTTCTTCTATTAATCCAGAAGGTACACGAATCTCAGGACAAGCCATAGTAAACCAGGAGAATCCGGTCTTGGAATCTGCCGCTTTTGAAACCGCCTATTCTACCCAACAACTGAACTATTCGCCCTCACCCGAGCCTGTTTCTTGGCCAAAGATCTCAAAGTCAATATCTATACCGACTCTCGGTATGGCTTTGGGGTGGCCCATGATTTCGGTCAAGTATGGAAAAATAGGGGATTCCTAACCTCACAGGGGAATGAGATAGCCCATAAGCAACTAGTAACTGATTTGTTGCAAGCCCTCATGCTCCCCAAGCACATTACCGTTGTTAAATTTACCGCCCACACCACCGCAAAATCCCCGGTTGATATAGGGAACTACTGTGCTGACAAAGAGGCTAAACAGGCCTCTCGTGACCAACAGATGGTCGTGCCCAAAATGATGAGTCAGACTAAAAACCCTGCGAAGGATAAGTTAGCCTCGGAAAAACCAATGCCAACCATCCAAGATGTTATGAAAGCACAGGAGGACGCTCGTGAAAAAGAAAAACTGTTGTGGAAAAATTATTGACGTACTTATGACAATGTTTCTAAACACTAGACCACTCCCGCGGAACAGACTTGCATGTCTGACGAGTTGGCTCTATGGGTTATTCAATGTATGCATTTTGCTACTCATTGTGGAGCAAGGACCACGAGTTACACACTTTTGGCTACTTGGTGACACCCTAGACTCCAGGCGCTGGCCCAGAACATCAGTAGTCGTTGCCTGGTTTGCAGCAACATAATCCAGGGAAGTGAGTCCGCTGTGATTGTGGAAAAACGCCCCTACCCGAAGGTCCATTTGAGACATTTCAGTTTGACTACATTGAGTTGCAAAAAGTTCAGTGTTACAAATATGTGTTAGTAATAGTAGATGTGTTTAGCAGATGGATTGACGCTTACCCTACCCTGGACAATAAGGCTCAAACTGTTGTTAAGATGTTAATGAGGGAAATTGTTCCTAGATATGGTATCTCAGCTCGACTCATGACCACGTATGTTCTTTCTCTGACTCAGGCTCTGCGACTAGCTCACAACCAGGTTCAAGATGGTCACCTCGACCTCCCAGTTTTACCGAATAGTCCCTCGTGGCACCAGGGAAGTATGGATTCGGAAGGGATGAGAGCCACAATGGGAGGGGCCTTTTCAGGTGTTACTCACTACTCCCACTGCAGCCAAGGTTGAGGGGGAAAGTGCCTGGGTTCACCTGCATCACTGTAAGCTCACCACACTATATCGAACCTATTTTACTGGTTATTCTAACTCCTGATTCTGTTCCAGAGTTCCTCTTCTCCATAGCTGAACAAGGCCGTTGGCATCCTAATTGGAACGTGGACCAGTTTGAACTTTTACCCGTAGTGATAGACAGCCAGCTACACCGGCGGTGACCAAAGAAGAGAGACGGGAAAACTGAACTCTATTAATCAGCAAAATAATTGGACTATTTATCTGAATCCTGAGCCATAAGATGAAACTGTGTCTGTATGCCACAGTCTGTATAATAGTGTTGATATATGACAGTTTCGGCGCATGGGAGGGGAGACAGAGACGAGAGCTCCATGCGCAAAATGGGAACTTTTCTAGATGTTGAGTGTGTTCACATATCCCTATACATTCCAAAGGGGGAATTCCTTTCTGCCCCGTTCCACTAACCATAACTGAGACTGTCAGATGGATTCAGAGCCAAACTATCACGAGAGGAGCGGGGGCCAATACAATTAGTCAGACGTTCCAGGGATGGTACCAACCAACTTACGACCGTGGAAAGGAACCCCCATTCTTAGCCCTGACCAATACCTCGGGGATTGGGAGGCCAACCGGGGACATATGTATAACCCGAAATGACACCAGAAACAAGAGACATATCATACGGTACAGCAAATGCCCAAACTGTCTCAACATCACCACACCATCCTCTCTCACCTTCTGAATAAAACAAGTGGAGATTTTTGGGCCCAATTCTGGGACCCAGAAGATGGACAGGGTCCTGTTCTCTGGGATATGTGGTGCAATATGTGCGTCAAGTACGTACCCTGGCGGAAGCTCATGCCTTCAGCCGATACAAGCGAGCCTTCACCCCCGCCGACAAGTTCTTTGGGGTCATGATGTTCCCAATCAGGATAGGACGTCTCATGGATGAAGTACATAAACTAGAGACGATATTGGAACAGATAGCTAACAATACTGCTGAAGCTCTGGAGGGCATCACAGCTGAAATGGTAGCAATAACGACCGTAGCATTACAACACCGAATGGCCCTCGTTTACCTGTTAGCTGAGAAAGTGGGAATGTGTGCCCTGATAGGACTGAATGTTGCAATTACATTCCTGATAGTTCAGAAAACATAACCAATCTCGCTGATCACATAAGAAGGGAGGTGAAGAAGTTATCCACACCAGCAGAAGGATCTAGCTGGTTTGATTGGCTATCAGATGGATCTTGGAGATCCTATCTAATTGTTGGTTGCCTTAACCTTTGTTGTAAAGTAATGATGGCAAGGTTAGCAAACCCTATTGTGGTCAAAGGCTCCCGAGTTATGATCCAACGAAGTAAAGAACTACTCGACACTAACAACAATATGATTCAGGAAATAGAGTGTGAACGGATGAATGCAAAACTCCTAGAATGATCCCAAGTTTTATCATGGAATGATAAAAGGGGGGAATGTGAATGTTTCAACATGTATAGAGACATTGAAGTTGAGAATGTGGGAATTGTACAGGGACAGTATAAGCTAACAAATAATTCATGGAGGAATAACCATGACATCTCTGACTCGAGACTGCGAAATGTTACAACTCTACCACATATTGAAAAAAAACCCACAGCTTGCAGAAAAACCTCATGGTCTTATTAAATCATGTTATTAACCTGAAACATTAACAGAAGGTCTTTGTTTAAAATCAGACCATAATGAGGTCGGCTTATGAGTGGACAAAGGGAAAGAGGGATCAAAAGTGATAGGCTGAACTAGGATGTCACTCCAGCCCTATCTTGTTTTCTTTTGCCGAAAATGTATAACCGTCGTCCCTTTACAATATACCGTCACTTTGTCCGTAGGAAGTGGGTGCGTTCTATCAGAGTTGCATTCCTTCTGTCTGATAAGGTCCCCGATCGGGATTTGATTTTTAAATAAAAGCTTGATTTGTTTAAAGCACAAACGGTATTCGTTTCAGTAATTTTGCTGAACCAGATTGAGGTAAAAGAATCCAGAAATCAACACTAGGACAGACTTTAAACTCAACATCGAGGGGCATTCAAGATTTAGGAAGGATCGACAGGAAAGAAAAGGAAGCGGGGTGGCATTGCTAGTTAAAGAGGAAATTAATGCAATAGTAATAATGGACATTAGCTTGGATGATGTGGAATCGGTATGGGTGGAGCTGCGGAATACCAATGGACAGAAAACGCTAGTGGGAATTGTGTACAGACCACCAAACTGCAGTAGTAAGTTTGGGAACAGCATCAAACAAGAAATAATGGATGCATGCAATAAAGGTACAGCAGTTATCATCGGTCACTTTAATCTACATATTGATTGGGCTAACCAAACTGATTGCAATGCCGTGGAGGAGGATTTCCTGGAGTGCATTTCGGATGGTTTTCTGGACCAATATGTCGAGGAACCAAGCAGGGAGCTGGCCATACTGGATTGGGTGATGTGTAATGAGAAATGACTAATTCGCAATCTTGTTGTGCGAAGCCCCTTGGGGAAGCGAGACCATAACATGTGAGAGTTCTTTATTAGGATGGAGAGTGTCACAGTTAATTCAGAAACTTGGAACCTGAACTTAAGGAAAGGTAACTTCGATGGTTTGAGGCGTGAAATGGCTAGCATAGACTGGCAAATGATACTTAAAGGTTTGACGGTGGATATGCAATGGCTAACATTTAAAGATCACATGGATGAACTTTAGCAATTGTACATCCCTGTCTGGAGTAAAAATAAATCAGGGAAGGTGGCTCAACCGTGACTAACAAGGGAAATTAAAGATAGTGTTAAATCTAAGGAAGAGGCATTTAAATTGGCAAGAAAAAGCAGCAAACCTGAGGACTGGGAGAAATATAGAATTCAGCAGAGGAGGACAACGGGTTTAATTAAGAAGGGGAAAATCGAGTACGAGAAGAAGCTTGCTGGGAAGATAAAAACTGACTGCAAATGATTCTATAGATATGTGAAGAGAAAAGGATTAGTCAAGACAAACGTAGGTCCCTTGGAGTCGGATTCCGGTGAATTTATAATAGGGAACAAAGATATGGCAGACCAATTGAACAAATTCTTTGGTTCTACTTTGGACACTAATAACCTTCCGAAAGTATTAGGGGACTGAGGGTCTCGTGAGAAGGAGGAACTGAAGGATAGCCTTATTAGGCGGGAAATTGTGTTAGGGAAATTGATGTGATTGAAGCCGATAAATCCCCGGGGCCCGACAGTCTGCATCCCAGAGTACTTAAGGAAGTGGCCCTAGAAATAGTGGATGCATTGATGATAATTATCAAACAATCTCTCGTTTCGGGATCAGTTCCTATGGACAGGAGTGTAGCTAATGTAACACCACGTTTTAAAAAGCGAGACGAGAGAAAGCTGGTAATTATAGACCGGTTAGCCTGACATCAGTCGTGGGGAAAATGTTGGAATCAATTATGAAGGATTAAATAGCAGCGCATTTGGAAAGCAGTGACAAGATCGGTCCAAGTCAGCATGGATTTATGAAAGGGGAATCATGCTTAACAAACCTGGAATTTTTTGAGGATGTAACTAGTAGAGTGGACAAGGGACTGCATGTGGTGTATTTGGACTTTCAAAAGGCTTTTAAAAAGGTGCCACACAAGAGATTGGTGTGCAAATTGAAAGTACATGGTATTGGGGGTAATATATTGATGTGGATAGAGAACTGGTTGGCAGACAGGAAGCAGAGCGTCGGTATAAACAGGTCCTTTTCACAATGGCAGGCGGTGATTGGTGGTGTGCCGCAGGGCTCAATGCTGGGACCACAGCTCTTCACAATATATATCCAGGATTTGAGTGACGGAATTGAGTGTAATATCTCCAAGTTTGCAGATGACACTAAACTGGGTGGCGGTGTGAGCTGTGAGGAGGACGCTAAGAGGCTGCAGGATGAATTGGACAGGTTAGGTGCATGGGCAAATGTCTGGCCGATGCAGTATAATGTGAATACATGTGAGGTTATCCACTTTGGGGGAAAATCGCGAAGATAAAATATTATCTGAATGGTGGCAGATTAGGAAAAGGGTTGGTGCAACGAGACCTGGGTGTCATGGTTCATCAGTAATTGAAAGTTGGCCTCCAGGTGCAGCAAGCGGTACAGAAGGCACGTGTTACGTTGACCTTCATAGCTCGGGGATTTGAGTGTAGAAGCAGGCAGGTCTTACTGCAGGTGTACAGGGCCTTGGTGAGGCCTCACCTGGAATATTCTGTTCAATTTTGCTCTCCTAATCTGAGGAAGGACATTCTTGCTATTGAGGGAGTGCACCGAAGGTTCACCAGACTGATTCCCGGGATGGCCGGACTGACATATGAGGAGAGACTGGATCAACTGGGCCTTTATACAATGGAGTTTAGAATGATGAGAGGGGATCTCATGGAAACATACAAGATTCTGACGGGACTGGACAGTTTAGATGCGGATAGAATGTTCCCGATGTTGGGGAAGTCCAGAACCTGGGGCACAGTTTTAGGATAAGGGGTAAGCCATTTAGGACTGAGATGTGGAGAAACGTCATCACTCAGAGCGTTGTTAACCTGTGGAATTCCCTGCAGCAAAGAGGTTTTGATGCTAAGTTCATTGGATATATTCAAGGGGGAGTTAGATATTGCCCTTACGGCTAAAGGGATCAATGGACATGGAGAGAAAGCACGAAAGGGGTACTGAGGGAATGATCAGCCATGATCTTAACGAATGGTGGTGCAGGCTCGAAGGGCCGAATGTCCTATCCCTGCACCTGTTTTGTATGTTTCTCTGTTTCTATCTCCAAGGTTGTAATCTCACGGATGCTACCGGTACCATGTGATGGTGGGTGCAGAAATAGCAGGATAGAGAAAAGAATGCGTGGTGTAGAGTGTGGGTTTTGGTCAGATTACTCTGACTCCTTGGCGTTTTCGAGGGGCCCCACACCCTGGATTCAAGACTGATTTGGGGGTAGTGAGAAACTGAGACAAAGTCAGTTGGGAACGCAAAACAGGTTTTATTGTGTTCAAACAGAGTAAAAAGGCAGGTTTTAAATAATCACAGTAACCAGGTACAAATAGGGAGAAATGGCAACTCAAATGCTATATATTTGGGAAGAACACATAACACATATAACAGATTAAAATAACACAGTCTTCGAACCTCCCAAAATACTTATGAACGAAACCTGGAAGGGGAAAACACACCAGAACATCAACAGGTAGGAACAGGAAGAAAAACGCCAACCTCCCAGACCCACTATCTAGCTCGGTTATAACTTTGGTGTTTCAGGGACCATGCTCACCAATTCAATTTTGACAGTTCCAACTACGGGGTTCGCCTTAGTTGTCCTGATCCTGTTCCAAACTCTGGGGTTCGCCTTAGTTGTCCGAGTTCTGTAGTCTGTACCGCGGAACTCATTGGGGACCTCAACCTGCGTCGCTTCTTCAATTGGGCTGAGTCCGCTGATGCGGTAAGGTGAGTATTGGACTTGTGGTGTGAGTATTCACTTTTTTGGTCAGGATAGTCTTCAAAGTTCCGTTACGTAATGTCGTACTCCTTGATAGCTTAAAAACAGCTTGTAGAGTGCAAAAATCGTCGTTTTTGCTTCGGTTTTGTTGGGTTGGTTCCGGTTGACTGTTTGGTTGGTGCCGGTTGACTGTTTGATTGGTTGCAATGATCCGAAACTTTCCGATAGTCATTTTGAAAGCCTGTTTGCGGTCGTGGTGCTGTCATTCTGTGTTTTAGAGATTCCTTTCATGGATGTTTCGGGGTCCCACTTTTCAAGGCTGTTGTTAAACCTTTGCAACGAGACTGGTACTTTAATAGTGTCTCTAGAAGCAACCTTAACTGCCACAACACGCCTTCAGTTATACTAAAACAGGCTTCCTTATCTTCGCGCCAAATCAGTTCTTGGGCTATTTTAAACTGTTTGTCCATTGATTTTCAAAAGTCTCCTTTGTCAGTGTTTCTGTTGGGCTAGTTAGCAGTAACTCAATTAGTGTGTGATAATGTGCTATCACTGGTTTTGCATTGTTTTAGGATTGTTCAGTTTCCTGGCCACCTAGTTGGGCCAATGATTTCCATAGTGGTTGATTGGGTAATTGGTTTCTTGCATATTTTGGATGAGTTCTGCCGTGTAGATAATGGCTGGTAATTTGATTATCTGTTCGGGGGTGAATTGATGCTGCATCGTTCCCCCAGACAGTCTAGGATCCTTAACACGCTAATTTGCTTCACAGAGGTTAGCCCCACCTCCTGTATTCAGTAACTCTGTTTCGCAGCCAATATGTTGTAGAATCTTAAAATTGATATGCTCCTTCCCATAGATGTTTAGGAGATCTCAGGCTTCTGTAATTTAGGTCCATTTTGTATTTTCTTTTCAGTAAGACCAAACACTCGGCGAGTTTCCATGAGATTTGCCTCATTTTGCCTTTTAACTTTTAAAACTTCGATCTCCATTTGAAAAATCTAAAGCCCATTTTTAACAGTCCAAGCGGAGCTTTTCTTTAATTTTAGGGAGCGGGACTCATGGCAATTTTTGGGAACCCTTCAGTCCCCCCTATGACACTATCCAACCATAGTGTCACTTTACAGGTGAGCAAAAATTCCTGACTCTCAAGAGCTAACCTTCCCGCAGCCACAGCTTACATTCCGCTTTACATGATACAGCATTCAGTTACATCCTCTTCCTTTTACAGACATACAGGCAAGTTACGCGGTACTTCACAAGAATAATACATATTTCAAATACATCACACAACATTATAAACTTAAATTGCTAATGGCGTTCCTAAGGTTTGTCCACCATCCTGTAATATCGGAAATGGTGCCTTCGGTTCTCCCCTTTCCACTAGGAACAACACAGATACAGCACTATCCCGAGCTGACATACTACCAAAAGGTAGAAGGCTATCCTGATCCAAGTAGGGACTACTATATTTCCGAAAATGTCCCACCAGTGTGGAACTATGATAGCCAAGATCTCACTCCCTATTTTAAATGTATTTTGTTCTCTGTGGAGAAATGTTTCTGCAATATTTCCATAGCTTTCAACAAAGAGGCAAGATGTTCGGGTAGAGGAGGAATTGCATAACCAAAATGTGTTCCATAGTCTTGCAGATTTGTGAAATTGTCGGTGACTGTGAGGGTAACAGTGTCGGGCTCAGGAATGGGTAAAATCCATTCTTGGGCCACTTTAACTGGTGCCTCGCATTTAAAGCAAAAACTGCTCTCACTCACTGGACACCCGTAAATGAGGGATAATTCCACGTCTCCAGAGTCGCTGCTGCTCATCCTTATCAGGGCGAGCAGGAACAGGATCCTTCTCACACTGCCCTCTTTCCTGTAGGGGGCACATAAAACAGATTGTCTTGTACTGAGAAAGCTCTCTGGCTTAACTAATGTGACTGAGTCCCAATTAGCGCTCATAGTCTTTAATTGACTGGCTGTGTTATTCAGTTCCTTGTGGACTGATTGCTTTCAACTTTGTCTCACAATCGTTCTGCTTGTTATCTTATAGGTGCTTCCTTAATTGCCATACCGGTAGATTCCTCTTACTCCAAGGTGTTACCCGGCCAGTGCTTATTTTAACAGCTGCACAGGTAGATTATTTTCTTTACCCCAGTTAAGTAATACATATATTCGTTTCAGTACACAGATAAATCTTACACTATTCTATATCATTCAGTAAAGATACATAAATTCATATTTTAAACATCCTTAAATTCATAATCGCTATATATGTACATCTGCCACCCGTCTCCGGGCGGCCAGGCTAATTCCTGTTTACCTCCGCTTGGGACAGCTCCTGGACATCTTCGAAGGCTGCAAGTAAGGCGGCCTGAGCCACAACTTCCGTTGGGCTCTCCCTAATGTTACTGGGGTTTGCCCTGTGTCCCAGGCGACCGATCAGGGAAATGTTCCCTTCGATGATGCAGCACACTGCCCCATTTGGTGTGGCCGCAGTGTCCTGCTCTATAGGTTTTGCACCGCCTGAAGCTGCAGGCTGTAGGCCCTTATCTTTCGAACGCTTCCTGACCTTGGGTGTCCCCTTTCAGGTGGCGGCCTTTCCTGGACCGAGCCACTGGAACTGGGGCACTGGTGACCACGGGGCTTTTGGCTGTGGTGTGCGGGTAGTCCTTCTTGGGGCTACTGTTACTGGGGGTGAATCCAAGTCCCAAGCAATTGGTGGGATCGTCCCTCCAGTAACGCAGTTCCCCGCTCCTACCAGCCCTGTTTGTCTGGCTTCCCCGCCCCCTTTGGGACTTTCACAGCCAGCGGCTGCTGGCTGCTTCGTACGTTTTTCGGGCTCGCCTGGTTTAAGCAGCTTACACTGGTTGATATGGAACCACTTCGTGCAGCGGGGCGTCTTAATGGCATAGACCATGGGGCTTGACTTGTCCACAATGTCGTATGGTCCCATATATAGGGCTTCAAATATTCCTACCCGGGCAAAATTACGATGCATCACCTGATCCCCTATCTCACATTCGTGGTGCTTGCGAGGTTCTAGCAGCAATCGGTTGCTCCGATGCTGGTTCCCATGTTATCAGCAGTTTGCCAGTGAGTCTGCTTGAGGTGTTCAAACATATTCTTGAAACAACGGTCCCGGTTCACCTCTCTGAGCTGACCTTCCCTGGTCTAGGACATGGGTGAGGATTCGCATGGCCCTATCAGTCATGAGCTCGTGTGGGGAATAACCCGTGCTATTTGACTGGCTCCCCCGGCTCCACATTAGGATCAGCGGTAAGACCTCTAATCATTTCTGGGGTGAGTCTCCCGTCTCCTTCCACAGCCTTCCTTTAATGGTGCGGTTTTAATGCTGCACAATACCTGATGAATGTGGGTTGTGGGCAACATGCCATTTCCCTTGAAAGGCGAGCGTATTAAGGGTTGCCTGCATTAGCTGACCTTTGTATAGGCTCCCCTGGGCAGACTCCACATACTGTGGTAGTCACCACCAGGGAATACCTCCTTCACAAGGATCCTAGCCGATCCAAAAGCGATGCCTGTTTGGAATGGAAAGGCTTCAACCCTTTTGGAGAACACATCCACCAGGACTAGGCAGTATTTATCGTCTCCCTGGGCGGTATGTAGGGGCCCCATGTCGTCGATCTGAATCGACTGCCATGGTCCCTCTACCCTCCTGATGTGTCCCACAGAAACCTTCCTTTTCTGGGGGTCAGAGTTGTTAGCAGCACACACGAGGCCGTCGGCGCAGAACTTCCGGACATTCTCCCTGAGTCTTGGCCAGCACCATGCCTGTTCCACCCGTTGCCAGGTGGTCTCAGGTCCGGGTGCTCCGCTCCTGGACCCTCATGGGCAAGTTGTAGGAATTCCCTCCTGTGTTGCTGTGGCACTACCCATTACTCTTCCCTGAACAGTATGCCAACTTTAATGGTCATGGCTGCTGCGCCGTATGTTCCTTCTACCTTTTCTCCCTTGCTTAGTGCATTTAAAACGGTTCTTCGGACTGGATCCTGGGTTGGAACTGTTTTCAGGTCCGTCGCTAAAACTACCCCTGCTCTGTCTGCCGTTCCTACCCTGCCCCTAACTGGTGCTATGGTGTCCAGGGCGTAAGGATCCCAAAACTTCCCTGTACTAGCACCCACCTTAGCCAGCACGTCTGCCTGCTGGTCTCCTGACCTCGAGGTTCAGCGGTCGAGTGGACTTTCACATTGTGAATGTAAATCTCCCTTTCCTCCCCTACGGCCGTCGTGATCTTTTCCAGCAGGGGATTTATTGCAATAGGTCTCCTGACGGGACCAGATGGTCAGGTACTGCTTAGACGAGTTGCATGCAAACATGCTGTCCGAGCAAATCGTGTACGAGGCAGGGAATTTCTCAGCGTGTGTGACCACATATACCACCATGGACAGTTTGGCATGCTGGGCGTTCATGGTGCTGGGGCGTTTAATAGCCAGGGTAATTTTCGCATCTGGGTCATAGACTCCACGCCCTGTGAGCCGTTCTCCAGCAGTTACTGTGCTCGAACCGTCCACGTAGATTTCGCGGCCCGAAGAGTCTATCCCGGCCAGAAAACCTACGTTGACTTCCCATACCCCTTCTACAGAGCACCGCTGGGTTGTCGCCTGGTAGATACTGTTAGCTGCGAGCCTTGGCTCGCAGAGGCCTTTTACCCTTACGTCCATCTGGGAGAGGAGTAGGGTCCACTTTGGGGCGGGCAATAATCAAGGGAATAATGGAGTCATGCGAAAAAGGAACGGCAGTAGTCATGGTGGATTTTAACCTAAATATCGATTGGTCAAGTCAAATCGCACGGGGTAGCCTGGAGGAGGAATTAATAGAATGCATACGGGATTGTTTCTTAGAAAAGTATGTAACAGAACCTACAAGGGAGCAAGCCATCTTAGAGCTGGTCCTGTGTAATGAGATAGGGTAAATAAACGATCTCCCAGTAAAAGATCCTCTCAGCATGAGTGATTACAGTCTGGTTGAATTTGTAATACAGATTGAGGGTGAGGAAATAGTGTCAGAAAAAGCGTACTATGCTTAAAAAAAGGGGACTACAGTGGGATAAGGGCAGAGTTGGCTAATGTAGACTGGGAACAAAGACTAAACGGTGCCACAATTGAGGAACAGTGGAGGACTTTTAAGGAGCTCTTTCATAGTGCCTAACAAAAATATATTCCAGTGAAAAAGAAGGGTGGCAAGAGAAGGAATCACTAGCCGTGAATAACCAAGGAAATAAAGGAGAGAATCAAATCAAAGACCAATGAGTATAAGGTGGCCAAGGTTAGTGGGAAACTAGAGGATTGGGAAAATTTTAAGCAACAGCAAAGAATGACTAAAAAAGCAATCAAGAAACGAAAGATAGATGACGAAGGTAAACTTGCGCAAAACATAAAAACAGATAGTAAAAGCTTTTACAGAAAAAGAAAACGGGAAAGATTGACTAAAGTAAATATTGGTCCCTGAGAAGATGAGAAGGGGGATTTAATAATAGGAAATGTAGAAATGTCTGAGACCTTAAACAATTATTTTGCTTTTGTCTTCACATTGGAAGACACAAAAACCATGCCAAAAATTGCTGGTCACAGGAATATGGGAGGGAGGACCTTGAGACAATCACTATCACTAGTGGGTTAGTGCTGGACAGGCTAATGGGAATCAAGGTAGACAAGTCCCCTGGTCCTGATGAAATGCATCCCAGGGATTAAAAGAGATGGCGGAAATTATAGCAGATGCATTCGTTATAATGTACCAAAATTCTCTGGACTCTGGGGAGGTACCAGCGGATTGGAAAGCAGCTAAGGTAACGCCTCTGTTTAAAAAAGGGGGCAGACAAAAGGCAGGTAACTATAGGCCATTTAGTTTAAATCTGTAGTGGGGAAAATGATTGAAACTATCATTAAGGAAGGAATAGCGGGACATCTAGCGAGGAATAGTGCAATCAAACAGACGCAGCATGGATTCATGAAGGGGAAATCATGTTTAACTAATTTACTGGAATTCTATGAGGTTATAACGAGCATGGTGGATAGAGGTGTACCGATGGATGTGGTGTATTTAGATTTCAAAAAAGGTTTTCGATAAGGTGCCTCATAAAAGGTTACTGCAGAAGATAGAGGTAGGCGGCGTCAGAGGAAATGTATTAGCATGGATAGAGAATTGGCTGGCGAAAGAAAGCTGAGAGTCGGTATAAATGGCTCCTTTTCGGGTTGGAAATCGGTGGTTAGTGGTGTGCCACAGGGATCGGTGCTGGGCCTACAACTGTTTACAATATACATAGATGACCTGGAAGAGGGGACAGAGTGTAGTGCAACAAAATTTGCAGATGACACTAAGATTAACATAGAAACATAGAAACATAGAAAATAGGTGCAGGAGTAGGCCATTCGGCCCTTCTAGCCTGCACCGCCATTCAATGAGTTCATGGCTGAACATTCAACTTCAGTACCCCATTCCTGCTTTCTCGCCATACCCCTTGATCCCCCTAGCAGTAAGGACCGCATCTAACTCCTTTTTGAATATATTTAGTGAATTGGCCTCAACAACTTTCTGTGGTAGAGAATTCCACAGGTTCACCACTCTCTGGGTGAAGAAGTTCCTCCGCATCTCGGTCCTAAATGGCTTACCCCTTATCCTTAGACTGTGACCCCTGGTTCTGGACTTCCCCAACATTGGGAACATTCTTCCTGCATCTAAGCTGTCTAACCCCGTCAGAATTTTATATGTTTCTATGAGGTCCCCTCTCATTCTTCTGAACTCCAGTGAATACAAGCCCAGTTGATCCAGTCTTTCTTGATAGGTCAGTCCCGCCATCCCGGGAATCAGTCTGGTGAACCTTCGCTGCACTCCCTCAATAGCAAGAATGTCCTTCCTCAGGTTAGGAGACCAAAACTGTACACAATACTCCAGGTGTGGCCTCACCAATGCCCTGTACAACTGTAGCAACACCTCCCTGCCCCTGGACTCAAATCCCCTTGCTATGAAGGCTAACATGCCATTTGCTTTCTTAACCGCCTGCTGCACCTGCATGCCAACCTTCAATGACTGATGTATCATGACACCCAGGAAAGCGGGTTGTGGAGAGGACTCAGAGAGGCTGCAAAGAGATTTGGATAGGTTAAGCGAATGGGCGAAGGTTTGACAGATGGAATACAATGTCGGAAAGTGTGAGGTCATCCACCTTGGGAAAAAAAGCAGTAAAAGGGAATATTATTTGAGTGGGGAGAAATTACAACATGCTGAGTTGCAGAGGGAAGTTTGTAAAGTGCCGAATGGAAAGATATGGTCCACAATCCATTTACTCTGTACAGGAAGTCTGGCCAAACCGGAGTGATTCCTGGTCAATACAGAACCATGAACGCTTTGTATTCGGCATCATGGGACCAATAGAAAAGCCAACTTCTCACCTCTTTTCAGCGCTAGAAAAAAACAAGCCTGACTTGGATTCTGGGCAGCGGGTATTTCAGGAAGTTGCACGGTTGACGCCGAATGTAAGTTCCTCCCAAATCAGCGAGCTCATGAATACAGAAAGCATAATGTCAAGGTCCTGCATTGGCCGGAATCGAAAACGTGTAGAAGACATTCAATGAGACACAGAGACGAATACACATGGAATCATTTAACTTTACTGAGTACGTTGAATTTCATATCGCTCCTCTGCTGATCTGAGATTTCAGTAGACGTGGGAAAATGGCACGAGATCATGGAAATTTAATTTAAAATAGTTATGTTTTCTGGAAAGTACATCGGATTTGAGAAGCTGATTTTTGACTAATATTGAGCCTCGTTCATCTGCGGTTTGAACTCGCGACTGCTTGCAACTCAGCTGTAAAATCCCGAAAGACAGAATCAGGCCCATGAAGCAGAGCAACCCCATATTGCAATTTCAGATTCTGGAGAAGCTGCAATATGTTATTCGGCCCATCGTGCCTGTGCTGGCTCTCTGAGAGTCCCACACCCCTTGGTCCAACAAAGTATGTATTAATAATGTGAGTCGTGATATGAGTGGAATGTAGCATGCATGGGATATAAAGGTGAATTTGGACATGAAGTTTCAGGTGAATGACAAAATACGACAGGTATCGAATGTTTGATGCAATAGTGAGGAAAGTGGGATTCGAAGCCACCCCTGCAGAGCACAATAGATTTACAGACTATCACCTCGAACCCTCAACCAATTCCTCCCCGTGGTAAAGTATGATTAGCCATTCCGTTTCCTGCTTTTTGCATCCGAAATAAATCAGCTGTCCCCTTCGCCGCTTGTCCTGTCTGTGCACCTTGATGGACACTGTTAAAAATGTACAACCAGCTTCTGTAAGTAAAAGGCCTTCCGTTACCCAGGTGAGCGAGTATCACACATGGCCGGATTTGAGAGCAGAGAAGAAACATTTTCGACGGGTGAGTTAAATGACAAAAGCAGGATTTCATTAGCCTCGAAGTCAGGCGCGTTATCCTTTTGGCCAGGCACTGCTGCCATCGCCAGAAGTATTGTTTTGGAGCGAATTGTGTGTAAAGGGTTACTGATTGTGGAAGGCAGAAAAAGCTGTGAGGTGAGACGGGTTTAAAGGAGCAAATAGGTTTTCAACACCTACAAAATATTATTTGTTTCATGCAGTAATGACTAAAATTTCGCTGCATTCTATCAGCATGATCTGCAGAGAACAAAATATATAAAGTAACTCGGATTCAAACCAAGGTTGCTGCGGCCACAAAGCAGAATGCGAACCAGTATACGATTACTGCGCCACACATCATCTACTGAAACTCTGCTCTGAACAGTGCACAGTCGCACACAGCACGTAGAAAGCATCGATTTATTGAAGAGGCCTGAATTAGCCCCGCCAGAATTGATCGCAGCGGTGGGATCCGACCCAGGCACCGCAGATACTGCAGTGTTAGTCCAGAATGGGAACAAATGCAGCCGTAGTTACATTTAAATGATTGTCGGCCTTTCACACAGACAGCAATTCGCATATCGTGGGATATAGCGACAGAAAAGAGCAGGCCTGGATCTTTAATTGGCTCGACAGGCGCTTCGACCAATTAAGTCATGGAGTCAAAATCATGCCTTTAGAAACATAGAAACATAGAAAATAGGTGCAGGATTAGGCCATTCGGCCCTTCGAGCCTGCACCGCCATTCAATGTGTGCATGGCTGAACATGCAACTTCAGTACTCCATTCCTGCTTTCTCACCATAACCCTTGATCCCCCGAGAAGTAAGGACTTCATGTAACTCCTTTCTGAATATATTTAGTGAATTGGCCTCAACAACTTTCAGTTGTAGAGAATTCCACAGGTTCACCACTCTCTGGGTGAAGAAGTTTATCCTCATCTCGGTCCTAAATGGCTTACCCCTTATCCTTAGACTGTGACCCCTGGTTCTGGAATTCCCCAACATTGGGAACATTCTTCCTGCATCTAATCTGTCTAAACCCGTCATAATTCTAAACGTTTCTATGAGGTCCCCTCTCATTCTTCTGAACTCCAGTGAATACAAGCCCAGTTGATCCAGTCTTTCTTGATATGTCAGTTCCGCCATCCCGTGAATCAGTCTGGTGAACCTTCGCTGCACTCCCTCAATAGCAAGAATGTTCTTCCTCAAGTTAGGAGATCAAAACTATACACAATACTCCAGGTGTGGCCTCAACAAGGCCCTGTACAACTGTAGCAACACCTCCCTGCCCCGGTACTCAAATCCCCTCGCTTTGAAGGCCAACATACCATTTGCTTTTTGAACTACCTTCTGTACCTGCATGGCAATCTTCAATGACTGATGTACCATGACACCCAAATCTCGTTGCGCCGTTGATGCATCGCCTCCAGTAACTGATAATTGTTAGATACCTGTCACTATCGGTTGAAGACTGAGACCGTTTTTACATCAATGCATCTCTCTTGTCTAATCCGCCAAGTGTGCCGATGCTGCCTGTATTACTCGCTGCTTTTATCTCTGTGTCAATCTCTGAATTGATCCGGAATGTATACCTGAGTTTGTGTCCGACATGAATAAAAAGTGGGGATCACACAATTCCTCCTCTGACGTAGTGGAACTCATTTCCGAACATTTATAAAAATATATTGTTTATTGTGATTCAGTAAATACAATATACCATCTTGAACGATTTCGGTTCAATTCTGTTCAAAGCGACACTATGATACTAACATGCTTTAATGAATCCTCTTTATTTGACGACAGAAGCTCTATCTTTGCACCATTAGTGATTCATAAATTATAAATACATGTTTCAAGCTGCAAAACCATTTGTGTAGAAACTGTGGAAAGCACTGGTCCAGAGCAGCAGACTTAAAACAAGGTTTAAAAATGTCAACGTGTGGGAGGAATTGGAGAGTGAGTCAAGGGAACCACAAGATGGTCATACAGCAGCTTCGGGAATTTCTCCCTGACCACAGCATTGTTGCGGATGACACGGAATTTTTGCTGTTAAATATTAATAACATGCAACGTTTATTTGCAGCTGTTTATGTTTCTATCATGTTACAGTTATAGGCAATTAGAAACAGGAGGGGGCCATTCAGCCCTTGGGCCTGTTCTGCCATTTAATTATATCACGGCTGATATATGTGATTTACCTGTGATAATTCCATCAATTTTAATATTCTCTCCTAACAAAAATCTATAAATCTGTATTCTGAAATTGTCAGTTGACTCCCAGCCTCAAAAGCTTTGTAGGGGAGAAAGTTCCAGTTTTCAGCTACCCTCTGTGTGAGAAACTGATTCCTCACTCATCACTGAATGGGATAGCTCTAATTTTACAATTTTGCCCTATTGAGCTGGACACTCGCACCAGAGTGAATAATTTATCTCTATCTTACAGCTATTTGTTTCCAGCTCTGCCCGAAGTCCACACCCCAGAACATTAACTGTTCCTCTGATCCTGTCTCTCATTCAGATAGTGAGCTCTTGCCTCTCGACCTGAAGATTCGTTGTGCCCAATATTAGCCGATGGGTATTTAACCGGGGGTATAAATTTAATGTAGTTTGTAGAATGATTAGATAGGTTATAAGGAAGCAGTTCTTCACCAAGAGAGAGCTGCAAGTCTGGAACTCACAGCCTGAATGGATGGTCGATGCGGAAACCATCACCACATTTTTAAAAAGTACTTGGATGTGCTCTTAAAGAGCAGTCATCTGCCTATCCCTATTGCTACCGCTGTAACCCATCCTGGACCGCCTATTCCTATTCCTATGTTTGTAAACCTTTCATGGACAGCCTAACCCCTATGCCTTCCGCTGCTATCGATCCACGGACCTCTTAATCGGATCCCTATCGCTTCAACCGATCCATGGACAACCTATCCCTATCACTACGGCTGCAACACATCCATGGACCGCCTATCCCTATCCCCATCACTGGCACCCATCGATGGACAGCATACCACTACCCCTATCTCTGTAAACCGTCGTTGAACAACTTGACCCTATGCCTGCCATTGTGACCCATACATGGACCGCCTAGTCCTATACCAATCTCGGCAATGCATGCATGGACTGCCTCTCCCTATGCCTATCTCTGTAACCCATCATAAGATTGTGCATCCCTAACGCTATCACTGTAACCCATCCATGTACCCGCTATTCCTGTCTTTAATGCTGTGATCCTTCCATTGTCTACCTGCAACTCTCTCTATCGCTGTAACGCATCCACGGACAGTCTATCTGTATCCTTATTGCTGTCACATATCCATGGATTGACTACTGCTATCCCTATTTCTGTAACTCATCTATGGACCGCCTATTCCTATCCGTATCGCTTACAGCCATCCATAGACTGACGATCCCTATCTCTGTACGTCATCCATGAGCTACCTGCTCGATCACTATTTCTGTAACCCATCTATGGACCGCCTATTCCTATACCTATTGCTGAGACTAATGCAAAGACTGCCTATTCTTATCTGTGTAACCCATCCATGGGTCACCTGACTATATCACTACCTCTGTAACTAATCCAAGGACTGGATATTCCCATCGCTATCTCTGAATCCCAACGATGGACCGCCTAACCCTATCCCTACTGCAGTAACCCATCCATGGGCCACCAGCCCTATCTGTATCTCTGAAACCCATTCATGCACCGCCTATGCCTATCTCTATCGCTGTAACCGAAAGATGGACCGCCAATACCTATCCCTGTCTCTGTAACCCATCAGTGGACTTTGCATTCCAATCCCTGGTTTTAAGTCATCCATGGACTGCCTATTCCTGTCCATTTCTCTGTAACCCATTAATGGACTGTTTATTCTAATCCCTATATGTAACCCATCCATGGACTGCTATTGCTAGCTCTGTAACCCATGCATGGACTGTTTATTCCAATCCATATCAGTCACAAAACCATGGAACCCCTATCCCTATTTACATTAACCATCCATGGACTGCCTTTCTCTATCCTTTTCTCTGCAACCCATCCATCGACTGCCTATCCATATCTAACCCATCCATGGAATGCCTATCTCTATACCTATCTCTGGAACCCTTCCATGGACTCCCTATCCCTATCACTGTAACCCATCCATCGACCACCTATCCCTAACGCTTTAATCTTCCATACCAGTGCTTCCAATAGTCCATCCTTTTGTCATAACCGAAGGAACTCCTCCACCTTGGTTTTCCTTGCCCTCGAACATGTTCGTACTATTTCCAGCAATTCTGCCGTCACGCATTCTCTCCCTCTCACGCAAAAAAATAAGGGTTTAACCTTGCACTCAACTTCGACCCCACCAGTGTCCACAATCAACGGTTCATACTCCGCCACGTCTGCCTCCTCCAGCGTGATTTAACCACCAAACGCTTCTTCCGCTCTCTTCCCATTCCCATTCTGAAGAGACTGCTTCTTCCGCGACACCCTGGTCAATTCCGCTGTCATTCTCAGCAGCCCTGTCCCTTCCCACGGCATCTTCCCAGGCAAGCGCAGGACATGCAACACCTGCATTGCTATCTCCTGACTACCCACTAACCAGGCCCCCAAACACACCTTTCAGGTAAAACAGTGTTTTACTTGTATTTCGTTCAATATGTTATACTGTATTCGCTGCTCACCATGTGGTCTCCTCTGCACTGGGGAGACCAGACACAGATTGGGTGATCGCTTTGTAGGGCATCTTGGTTCAGGCGGCAAGCTTGACACTGAGCAACCAGCCACAAGGTATTTTAATTGTCTGCCCCACTCCCCGAATGAGATCGATGTTTTTTTGGTGAAATTAAACTCAATGTAAGCTCGAGGAACGGCACCTCATCTTTCGATTCGGTAGTTTACAAACTTCTGTACTCAAGATTGAGTACAACAACTGAAGGTCATAATTCGATGGTGTCCTTAATACTCTGGGGATCAAGGGGTATGCCGAGAAAGCAGGAATGGGGTACTGAAGTTGCATGTTCAGCCATGAAATCATTGAATGACGGTGCAGGCTAGAACGGCCGAATGGCCTACTCCTGCACCTATTTTCTATATTGTCGAAGTCTAACACTGCTCCAAATTTGAGGACACTAGCTGCTGTTAATAAATCTGCAGTTCCCATTTCGAGATCCACTCGACCCATCTTTTGTTTCTTTACTTGACCAATGTTATCCCCTTTTGCTTTACACAATCAATCCCTTGATTTATTTCATCTCCTGCCTTCCATCCTGTCACAGATCTTCCCATTTGTTCGTTCCGCAGCCCCAATCCGTTTCACTGCCTCTGAACCTGTTTAAAACCTGCAACAACTGGAACTATTTCCAGTTGTGATGATTCGTCATCGATCTGACAGGTTAAATTTACTGAGCTCTCCAGAATGTTTTGTGGCCTGCTGAATATGTCCAGCAATCTCTGTTTGAATTTCGGGTTTTCAGCACCGACAGAACTTTCCCTTGGAAATATTCAGATCAGTTCCTTGGTTGTGAGGCACGGTGACCAAGCAGCAAGGTCTCCGTTTTATAAACTGAAAAGCACACACTCGTCCCCTCTCCATTCTTTCATAAAATGTTGCTTTTCAACATCCTGTTGCTTCTAAAGATATCGAATTGCAGCTAAATCTGCCAACACATGTGTCTGAAGATCCAGTGAATCGCCTGGATAGGTCGGAGATCGATGGTACTTCCTGTGTTTTTCTTGAATTTGGCGCACGGTGAAGATCATGTCCATTGTGAACCTCAGTGGGCAGAATGAGTACTACGCATATCAGAACGTAAGAATTAGGAACAGGAGAAGACCATCTAGACCCTCGAGCCTGCTCCACCATTCAACAAGATCATGGCTGATCTGGCCGTGGACTCAGCTCCACTTACCCGCCTACTCCCCTAACCCTTAATTATCTTATTGGTTAAAAATCTATCTGTGACTTGAATACATTCAATGAGCTAACCACAACTGCTTCCTTGGGCAGAGAATTCCACAGATTCACAACCCTCTGGGAGAATAAATTACTTCTCAACTCGGTTTTAAATTGGCTCCCCCGTATTTCGAGGCTGTGCCCCCTAGTTCTAGCCCCCCCGACCAGTGGAAACAACCTCTCTGCTTCTATCTTGTCTATCCCTTTCATTATTTTAAATGTTTCAATAAGATCACTCCTCATCCTTCTGAACTCCAACTAAAAAATACCCAGTCTACTCAATCTATCATCATAAGGTAACCCCATCATCTCCGGAATCAGCCGAGTGAATCGTCTCTGTACCCCTCCAAAGCTAGTTTTTCCTTAAGGTGACCAAAACTGCACGCAGTACTCCAGGTGCGGCCTCACCAACAGTTGCAGCAGGACCTCCCTGCTTTTTTTCTCCATCCCTCTCGCAATGAAGGCCAACATTCCATTCGTCTTCCCGATTACCTGCTCCACCTGCAAACTAACTTTTTGGGATTCATGCACAAGGACTCCCAGGTCCCTCTACACCGCAGCATCTTGTAATTTCTCCCCATTCAAATAATATTCACTTTTACTGTTTTACTGTTTTTTTTCCCAAGGGGGATAACTGCACACTTTCGGACATTGTATTCCATCTGCCAAACCTTCGCCCATTTGCTTAACCTATCTAAACCTCGTTGCAGCCTCTCTGTGTCCTCTACACACCCCGCTTTCCCACTAAACTTCGTGTCATCTGCAAATTTTGTTACACTACACTCTGTCCCCTCTTCCAGGCCTTCTATGTATATTGTAAACAGTTGTGGCCCCTCGACAGTCACTGGGAGAATGGGATTAAGGAGGATTCTTCCGATGACTATCTCTGGGGCAGGCAGCAGGGGAACTCCTCTCTAATTTTCGCAAACGGATTGTCGCCTTTCATGAAGCTAGTCACGATTACAACCTCTCCGAAATCTGCTGGCCTGCTCTCCTCATTCCAAATAAGAGAACTGAGTCAATAGATTCGCGCTAAAAGTAGTTCCCCGCCATCCTTTAATGCGTCGGCAGGGATTCCATGTGCTCCTGAGGCCTTGTTGCTCTTCAGTTATCGGATGGCCTTTTGAACTTTGTGCCGGGCTGCGGTTTTTCTGAGTTGGTGATGGGTAGCATGCTTCGGATGGAATCGAGGACACTCATGTCGAAGACAGAGTCTCCAATAAGCAGATCTTGATGCACGCCTTCCAGCGGGCTCTTACTGCTTCTCTGTCCTTGTAATTAGTCCTCCGTTTCTGGCCCTCAGTGGGGCACAAACCTCACTGCTTGATCGTAATTGGTCTTGGTTGCGCCAATGAATCTTTGCACGTCGTGTTTGCTGGATCTCCTGCGCTATTTCTACCCACCATCTGTTCTTTAGTCGCGAGTTATAACTTGGATCGCGGCCTTCAGACGTCGAAAGAAATGTTTTCTTGCTCTCGAGATGTGCATCTGTTTCCAATTTAACAGTGACTTGCATTTGTGGCTTAATGGCTACTGGATCTCCTGGTCATTCTCGTCGAAACAGTCTTGATGTTTCCTGATGGATATATCAAGCCTCTCCGCACAGGTGCTAACTATGGAGGCCTTCAGCGCAGACCAGGCACTGTGGACACTCTGCCTCTCCAGCTGACTGGAATTCCTGAAGTTGGTTGCGAGGCGCTAGCTGAATAGGACTTTCTTATAAGGGTCTTTGAGTGCTCCAGCGTTGGTATTCCTGTGCCAGAATTTTTGTTCCCGCTGCTCTTTGGAGTCTACATTCATTTAATAACACGTTGGATTAGGCGGTGGTACATTTAGCAATCATCAGCTATTGTCATGGCGTGGGTGATGCGGTCGTGGTTGCGATCCCAAGATAAGACAATGACATGGTCATCTTGTTGGAATAGTAAACCAGCCACATTGTGATTGAATTGAAACATATACCTCCCAGCTTCGGAATCAAGCAATGCCGATTAGTCGAAAGCTGATTTTGATATATATCCTGTTGCTGCATTGAGCAATTACGGCAATTAGCTTTCTTGTCACTAGAAAGCCAACAACTGTTTTCAGGATGAACATAGTCCCAGGCTGGCAGATATATGCAGCACCGGAATTGCAAGGCAAATGGAGCAGCGTCACAGACCGAGATATCACGGTCTGAAACCCCCAAATGGGAGTTTTCTTAGCACAGCGCTTCATGTAACTTTTAAAATTTAATATGCATACTGAACTTACTTGGAAGACCGGGGGATTGCAATTGGCCGGAAATCGAACCCATGTCTTCTCTGCTCCCGCATGTTAACAGCTGCAGCTCATTGCAACCTCCTCTAGACATGTTTTGACGGACCATCATCGACCTGAAAGGTTAACTCTGTTTCACTCTCCGTGATACTGCCTGACCTTCAGTGTAATGCCAGCATTTTCTTTGATAACATCATCATAGGCAGTCTCTCGTCGCGAGGATGACTTGCTCCCACGCCAAACAGCAATGAGTACACAGGTGTATCAATGAATGACCTAATATTACAGATCCCGACCGACATCCTGAAGGGTGAAAGTTGCTTGTGCTTGGAAGTTTTAACGTCTGCTGGCCGTTGCATACCAGCAATCACAGGGACTTGGCAGAGCTCGGTCTTGATCCAGTGGCAAGGAATACGCAAGAAAAACTGGAGACCAGCTCTGCTGCACAGACCGAGCGCGCACACATATCGTTGTTGTGGGCTGGCCCATGCTGCCCTTGGGCTCTTCGTCTCTTCTGGGCCCCAGATTCACGTGTCTCTTGGGAACTGGTCACTTCCACCTATGGACTCTTGCCGCACCTGCACCTCTCTTGCTGTGCCTGCCCGCACTGCAATAAGTGACCTGGCTTATAGCCGTTAGCCTCCTGCAGCAGCAAAAGCTGCTCCTTCCAGTGGCATGCGGCCGCATGCTTCTCCCTCCAAAGGCCTCATATAAACATAGAAAATTGGTGCAGGAGTAGGCCATCCGGAACTTCTAGCCTGCACCGCCATTCAATGAGTTCATGGCTGAACATGGAACTTCAGTACCCCATTCCTACTTTCTCGCCATACCCATTGATCCCACTCGTAGTAAGGACTACATCTAATTCCTTTTTGAATATATTTAGTAAATTGGCCTCAACGACTTTCTGTGGTAGAGAATTCCACAGGTTCACCACTCTCTGGGTGAAGAAGTTTCTCCTCATCTCGGTCCTAAATGACCTACCCCTTATCCTGAGACTGTGACCCCTGGTTCTGGACTTCCCCAACATTGGGGACATTCTTCCTGCATCTAACCTGTCTAAACCCATCAGAATTTTTAACCTTTCTATGAGATCCCCTCTCATTCTTCCAAACTCCAGTGAATACAAGACCATGGCTGATGGTCTTGCAGGCCTGGACCACGACGATTTCCAGGCTAGGTCTCCGCACGCTACTTGATCCTTCTTATAGATGCGGTTGCACTTGTCGCCTTTGGAGCTTGTGCTGCAATGGTAGACATTCGGATTCCAGATCAGACGGCAGTGGGTCCCAAGCACATTTCAATCGCACGTTGTCATTGGGCCAGTTTCACGTTGAAGGAAGAGCTGTCCATTGTTGGTGCAATAAATATTCTCAGAAACAAGTGATCTGTTATTTCCGATTTTAAGGGATGTGTTACGTTTCTTTTTTGCACAATAACCATGTCTCCCGCGTGGCAGGTGGGAATTCCATGTCTGGACTACCAGAGCTGACATTGTTTTGTTATTTAATCTTCAAGTTAGCACAATTAATTATTGCATTTTATCAATACAAAGTGAAGCACAATAATTCACAGTGAAGTAATGCAGATGCTGAAAAAGAAATTACTCAGCAACTGCTCGAAACACGCCACTGGTTCAGCACCAGGGATTGTCTCTCAGCTCTGCTCCCGAACTGTAACCAGCCGCTCCTCTCTGCTCCCATTCTATAAACAGCCGCTCCTCCCTGCTCCCGCTTTGTAACCAGCCGCTCCTCTCTGCTCCCTTTCTGTAAACAGCCGTTCCTCAATGCTCCCAATCTGCAAACAGCCAATCCTCTCTGCTCCCACTCTGTAAACAGCCGCTCCTCTCTGCTCCCACTCTGTAACCAGCCGCTCCTCTCTGCTCCCTCTCTGTAACCAGCCGCTCCTCTCTGCTCCCACTCTGCAAACAGCCGATCCTCTCTGCTCCCACTCTGTAAACAGCCGCTCCTCTCTGCTCCCAAACTGTAAACAGCCGCTCCTCTCTGCTCCCACTCTGCAAACAGCCGATCCTCTCTGCTCCCACTCTGTAAACAGCCGCTCCTCTCTGCTCCCACTCTGTAAACAGCCGTTCCTCTCTGCTTCCATCTGTAAACAGCCTCTCCTCTCTTTTCCCTCTCTGTAACCAGCCACTCCTCTCTTCTCCCACTCTATAAACAGCCGCTCCTCTCTGCTGCCGCTTTGTAAACATCCGCTCCTCTTTGCTCCCACTCTGCAAACAGACGCTCCTCTCTGCTCCCACTCTGTAAACAGCCGTTCCTCTCTGCTTCCATCTGTAAACAGCCACTCCTCTCTTTTCCCTCTCTGTAACCAGCCACTCCTCTCTTCTCCCACTCAGTAAACAACCGCTCCTCTCTGCTCCTACTCTGTAAACAGCCGCTCCTCTCTGCTCCCAATCTGCAAACAGCCGCTCATCTCTGCTCCCACTCTGCAAACATCCGCTCCTCTCTGCTCCCACTCTGTATCCAGCCGCTCCACTCTGCTCCCACTCAGTAAACAGCCGCTCCTCTCTGCTCCTACTCTGTAAACAGCCGCTCCTCTCTGCTCCCACTCTGCAAACAGCCGCTCCTCTCTGCTCCCACTCTGCAAACAGCCGATCCTCTCTGCTCCCTCTCTGTAACCAGCCGCTCCTCTCTGCTCCCACTCTGCAAACAGCCGATCCTCTCTGCTCCCACTCTGTAAACAGCCGCTCCTCTCTGCTCCCACTCTGTAAACAGCCGTTCCTCTCTGCTTCCACTCTGTAAACAGCCTCTCCTCTCTTTTCCCTCTCTGTAACCAGCCGCTCCTCTCTGCTCCCACTCTGTAAACAGCCGCTCCTCTCTGCTGCCGCTTTGTAAACATCCGCTCCTCTCTGCTCTCACTCTGCAAATAGCCGCTCCTCTCTGCTACCAATCTGCACACAGCCGCACCTCTGCTCCCACTCTGTAAACATCCGCTCCTCTCTGCTCCCACTCTGTATCCAGCCGCTCCTCTCTGCTCCCACTCTCTAACCAGCCGCTCCTCTCTGCTCCCGCCCTTTCAACATCCGCTCCTCATCCTCTGCCTCTTTACACCCTCCATGTGTGTAACTCATCCAATGAGACACACAGTCGCATACACCCGGAATGCAATAACTTTACTCAGTTATTTGGTTTTAACGTTGCTGCTGTGAAGCGTGTGATTTTAAACGATGTTTATAAGACTGTGCAAATTCGCACATTTTAACTTAAATTATTGATCTTTTCTTCAGTGCGTTTCGGCTGCAAAAATGTGATTTTTTCGAAACCCTTGTGACCACAGTCCGGGAATTGCAACCAGAACCTGTGACATTTCAAAGGTGGAAATTCCAAAGCGAGAATCAAATCGCTAGACCAACGATCCGCCGATAAAAAGAAACAATGCAACTTATGACGTATTGAAATCTCATATTCTGTCGATAAAGAATAACATTTTAACGCCCATCCTGCCTGTGCAGTGTCCGTGAGAGGACATAAAAAATAGTCCCACTCCCCATAATCCTACAATTTTTTTGCTTTTAATGTAAATATTAGTAATTTGAGAAATGACATGAGCTGAGAATAGCATATTTGGAGCAAAAGGCGAAGTTGGACATTAAGCTTATGGTGATTAACAAAATAAACTGAAGCATCAAATGTTGAAGGCAATAACAACGAGGATTATATTCGCATCCGTGCATGTAGCGCATAATGCATTAGCAGACCTTTGCATGTACCATTCGGCCACACATTTTACTGCAAGAATGTAATCAGTCACTAAGCTTTCTGCTTTTTGCATCCAAATAGCAATCCCCAGCGACAAACGGAACACAACGCTCGTCCTGCCCCAAGCATCAAGTTGCAACAATGTTGAAAGAATACAACTAGCGTCTGTCAGTAAAAGGCCTTCCGTTGCTTCAGGTGAGGGAGCACCAGAAATGTTATGTTGTGACACAGATTCAAAGCAGAGAAAAATAAACGGTTGACCAGGGGAATTAAATGCTCACGACAGAACTTCATTCGCATCGAAGTCAGGCGCCTTATCCATTAATCCACGCAGCCACTGCTGCCGCCACTACATTTGTTCAGGGAGCGTTTTAAGGAAAGGGCTTTTGTTTCTGGAAGGCAGAAAAAGCTGAGACAACAGGCTCATTTGAAGGAGTAAACATGTTTCTGATGGAAACAAAATAATACTTGTTTAATAAAGTAAAGATTGATGTTTTGCTGTGTGCTATCAGATAAAAAGCAAACTGTGCTGCTAAGCGGATTCGAACCGATGTTGCTGCGGCCACAACGCAGACAACAAGCACTATACAATTACGGCACCCCACATCAGCTGCTGCAAGTTTGCTCTGACAAAAACAAAGTCATACACAGCACTGCTTGGATTTTATTGATCAAGCGAAAATTAGCCCCACCAAAAATTATGGCAGCTGTGGAATTCCACCTCCACCCTGCAGCAACTGGAGTGTCAATTCAGAATGGCAACTGGTGCAGCGGTAGTTATATTTAAAAGCCCTTTCACGCGGGAAGAATTTCGCCCATTGTGCGCAGTGAAAACATATGAGGCCCTGCGGATGGTTGAACCCAAGACTGTCGTGTTATATTAAACAAGTGTTTTGATAACGTAAGCCACGGAGCCAAACTACAATTTAAGTTGCTTGCCTCCACTGACTAATTTCAGTCAGCTACCGTTCACTGCCTTTTGGATTCGGAGGCTGTTTTGGATCTAACCATCTCTCTTGTCTATTCCGCCATCTTACCCGATTCTGCCGCTATCTCTCGCTGCGTTTATCTCAGTAGCAATCTGTGTGTTGATGCTGAAGTAATTCCAAAGTTTCTTTCGAACATGAACAAAATGAGAACGTAAGAACATGAGGAATTGTGGCAGGAGTCGTCGATTTGGCCACTCCAGCCAGCTCCGACATTCAATAAGACCATGGGTGCTCTGCTCATGGATTCAGCTCCACTTCCCTGCCCGCTCTCCACGATCCTTTAAAACCGTAACACTCAAAAATCTGTCTATCTCTGCATTAAAGATTTTCAATAACCCAGCCTTCACAGCTGTCTGGGGCAGCGAATTCCTCAGATCCACAACCTACTGAAATTAGACATTTCTATTCACCTCCGTTTTAAATGGACGGTCTCTGATTATAAGATTATGCCGGCTAGATCTAGTCTGCCCTATCAGTGGAAACATCCTCTCTGCTCCAACCTTGCCAAGCCGTCACTTAATCTCCTACCTTTCGATAAGCTCACCTCTCATTCTTCTGAATTCCAATGAGTAGAGGCCAAAACGACTGACCTTTTCCACATCTGTCACCTCCTCATCTCTGGAATCAACCTTGTGAACCTTCTCTGAACTGCCTGCAAAGCGAGTACATCCTTTCGTAAATGTGGAAAACAAAACTGCACGCATTATTCCAGGCGTGGCCTCACCAATATCTTGTACAACTGTAGCAAGACTTCCTAGCTTTTATACTCCAATCGCCTATGCAAAAAAGGCCAAGATTCCATTGGCCTTCCTGATCACTCGCTGTACCAGCACACTAATATTTTTGTGTTTCATGCAAAAGTACCCCCAGGTCCGGCTGTACAGCACCATTTTGCAATCATTCCACTTTTAAATAATAAATAGCTCTTAATTTTTGCTGCCCTCATACTTTCCAACATTATACTCCATCTGCAAAATATTTGCCCACTCAATTAGCCTGTCTATTTCCTTTTGCAGATTTTTTGTATGCTCTTCACGCATTCCTTTTCCTCCCATCTTTGTATCGCCGGCAAACTTAACTACGTTACACTTGCTACTTTCCATCAAGTCGTTAATGTGGATTGTAAATAGTTTGATCCCTGCATTGGCCCGTGCAGCAACCCCCTGGTTAGTGATAGCCATCCTTAGAATGAACCATTTATTCCTACTCTCTCTTTTCTGTTCATTAGGCAATCCTCTATCAATGTTAATATATTGCCACCGAGCACATGAACCTTTATCTTGTGCATTAATATTTAATCGAACGTTGTCAAAGGCTTTCTAGAAGTCCAAATACACCACAATCACTGGTTCCCCTTCATCTACCCTGTTCGTTACGTCCTCAAAAAATTCTACCCTTGTGCCAAACATGAATTCCCCTGCATGAATCCATGCTGACTCTGTCTGACCTAAATTTGTTTCTCCAAGTTTCCTGCTACTGCTTCTTTAACAATGGACTTCAACATCTTCCCATCCACAGAAGTTAGGCTAACTGGTCTATAGTTATTTGCGTTTTTATCGGCCTCCATTTTTAAATAGGGGTGTTACATTTGCTGTTTTCCAATCTGCTGGGACCATCCCAGATTCCAGGGAATGTTGGTAAATTACAACCAATGGATCCACTATTCCTGCCGCTACTTCTCTTAAGACGCTAGGATGCAAGCCATAGGGTGCAGGGGACTTATCTGTCTTTAGTCCCATTAGCTTATTTAGTGCCACATCCTTAGTGATTTTTATTGTGTTAATTTCCTTCCGTTCTATAGCGCCTTGACTATCCATTGTTGGCATATTATTTGTGTCCTCTACCGTAAAGAATAATACACTATATTTGTTCAGAGTTTCTGCCATCTCCATGTTTCCATTACTAATTCCCGGGTCTCGTCCTCTAAGGAACCAACATTTAGCCTAGCCACAATTTTCATTTTTATATACCTATAGAAACTCTTGCTATGTGTTTTTATATTTCGTGTTAGTTTACTTTCATAGTCTATCTTCCCATTCTTAATCATTTTTTGTCATTCTTTGTTGGCTTTTAAACGCTTTCCAATCTTCTGCCTCCCACTAGTTTTGGAAATACTGTATGTCCTATTTTGAATTGGATACCGTCCTTTATTTCATTCGTTCGACATGGAAGGCTATCTTTTCTCTTTCGCCGTTTCCTCCTCAGTGGAATATATTTTTCTTGAGAGTTGTGAAATATCTAATTTTATGTACACCACTTTTCATCAACCATTCATCAACCTAATGATTGGACATGTGGTTTGGTTTTATAAAGTTAAACTATAAGTAACTAGCGTATAATGCATCCAGGACAAGACTCGAACCGGTAAACCTCTGATAACATTCTGATTTACACAAGAATGACACATCTTATTATTTAAGTCACATCGTATCTGCAATTACCATTCATGTCATGACGATAATGATAGATTATCTATACATCAGTTCAATTATTTACACGCCAACAGCAGATGTGAACCATTCACTGATTGAAATACGAGAAGTTGGGAAGTCGAACCACAATCAAAGCGTTTCCTCACCTCCTCCTTTACAGCTTTTTTGCTGCCCTCGGGAAATCTCTTTGCATCTTGACATCCACATAAAACCTCCTAATTCAATTAAATTAAACCACAGCGAAGGCTCTTAATCTATGTCGCTGACTGCATTGCACCAACTCCCTCCCCCATCGGTTCCAAACATTTGCTCCCGAGCTGTCTCTTTGAGGAGTGTCCCACATCCGTAACATCCCCCGTCACCGCCACGATCATCACCCATCAGCTGCTGAAATCCTGACCTTGCCTTCGTTATCTCTGACTTGTTCATTTGGACATATTTTTGAGCGAAAAGAGAGCTAAAGGTTATGGTGTGCGTGATGGGAAGTATAGGTTAGTCCATGATCAGATGAGCCATGATCAAATACATTGGCAAAGTGGGCTCGAGGGGCCAAATGGCCTACTTCTTCTACTATTTTTTATATTCTTATGGTATAAACCGATAATTTGATACCGAGCCACATCAGGAGAAATAAGAATAGATCAGGATATCTCCAACGCACTCCTTACTGGCCTCCCACGATCTGCCCTACGTAAAATTGATATTGGCTCGCGCTGAAGCATTGCTTGGATTTCAAAATTCTCGTTGTTGTTTTCACATCTCGTCATGTCCTCGCCCCTCCTAATTCCATTAATCTCCTCCATTCCGAATACCACTGGATATATAGGCACTCTTCAAATTCTGCCATCTTTAGTATTCCTGATTAGAATCGTTCAACAATCGCTGGTCATCCCTTCAGCTGCCTGAGCCCTAATCTCTGGAATTCCAAGCTAAACCTCTCCACCTCTCTCCACTAATTTCGGACGCTTGGAATCCTAGCTCTGTGAAAAAGCTTTTGCGCATCTATTCATATTTCTCCTGATGTGGCTCGGTATCAAATTATCGTTTAATAGCATAAGAACATAAAAAAATAGGAGAAGAAGTAGGCCATTTGGCCTCTCGAGCCCACTCTGTGAATGTATTTGATTATGGCTCAGCTGATCATGGACTAAGCTATGCTTCCCATCACGCAGACTATAACCCTTTGCTCTCTTATCGCTCAAAAATATGTCCATCCCCGCCTTAAATATATATGATGACCAAACCTTCACAGTTCTCTAGGGCAGACAATTCCATAGATTTACAACTCTCTGAGAATTTTTTTTTTAATCTCAGTTTTAAATGGGCGGCTCTTTATTCTGAGACTATGTCCCCTCGTTTTAGTTTCCACTATTAGTGGAAATATTCTCTCTGCATCACCTTTTAGAGCTCTCTCATTTTCTTACCAATTTCAATAACATCACCTCTCATTCTTCTGAACTGCAATTATTATAGTTCCAATCTGCACAGCCTATCTTCATAAGTCAACGTTCTCATCTCCGAAATCATTCTAGTGAACCTTCTCTGTACAGCCTCCAATGCAAGTATATCCTTCATAACTAAGGATACCAAAACTGTATGCAGTACTCCTGGTATAGCCTCACTAATAACCTGTAAATTTGTAGCGGGACTTCTCTGCTTTTATACTCTATCCTCCTTGCAATAAAGGCGAACATTCCATTTGCGCTCTTGATTAATTGCTGTACCTGAATACTAACTTTTTGTGTTTCATGCACAAGGCTCCCCACGTCTCTCTGTACTGCAGCGCGTTGCAATTTTTCGCAATTTAAATTATAATTTACTTTCCTATTATTTCAGCCAAAGTGGATAATCTCACAATATCCCACATGATTCGCTACCTGCCAAAGGTTTGCCCACTCATTGGCTGTCTATCTCCCGTTGCAGATATTTTATGTCCTCCTCACAATTTGCGTTCGCAACCATCTTGGTATCATCAGCAAACTTGGCTAAATTACACTCGGTCCCTTCATCTAAGTCATTATTACAGACTGTAAATAGTTGAAGACTCAGTACCCTGACCATGCGGCACACCACTCGTCAGCTTTGCCAACCGTACAATGCCCCATTTATTCCGAATCTCTGTTTTTTGTTATTTAGCCAATGCTAATACATTACTGCCAAATCCATGAGCTTCTATCTTCTGTAGCAACCTATTATGTGGCAACTTATCGAATGCCTTCTCGAAATCTAATTACACCAGGTGCACTGGTTCCTCCTTATCTATCTGCTCGTTACATCCTCAAAGAACTCCAGCGAATTTGTTAAGCATGATTTTCCTTTCAGAAATCAATGCTGTCTCTGCTTTATTGCATCAGACTATTCCAAATGTCCCACTAGGTGGGAACAGGTAAGGCAAGGGGATAAAAATAGAGTTGAAACAGGGAGACATCAGTTCCATGGGGCGCGAACAGGCTGAAGCGATGGTTGTAATTGGCTGCGCGGGTTTGGGGAACTATGAGGTTAACGGCCGTGTGGGAAGATCCCCAGAGGAGATGAGATCAGTAACCTTCTTGGTAACGATGGACTGAAGTTCGCTCGTGGGCCATTGTCCAGGGTGAGCTCGGTTGAAGTGTGAGACTAAGGGGAACAATTAATGATTAAACAACGTGATAGTTTTATTTCTATTTCTTTCAAAACGATATAAGAATTAGGAGCAGGAGTCAGCCATTCGGCCCCTCGAGAGTTTCAATGAGATCATGGATCATTTTCTACGTCAAATCTACTTTCCTGCACTGTCCCATATCACTTAATGCCCATAATATCCCCTAATCTATCGATCGCTGTCATGTATAAACTCAAAGACTGAGCCTCCACAGCCCTCTGGTGTATATAATTCAAAAAATGCACCACCCTCTGAGTGCAAACGTTTCTCCTGATTTCAGTCCTAAATAGCAGATCTTTAATTCTGAGACAGTGCCCCCTGGTTCTCGACTCGCAAGACATTTATGCTGTCAAGCACTGTAAGAATGTTGCATATTTCAATGATTTCACCTCTCATTATTCTAAACTCGAGGGAATATATTGATGGTCTACTCAATCTCTTGTCATCGAACAATCGCAACATCCCTGGAATCAGTCTGGTGAACCTTCCTTCCTCCCTCTCTATCCTTCCTGAGGTTGTGAGACCACATTCTTTGCACTCCAAACAAATCAACGGCTGTGAACCGTTCAATGATTGAGAAACGAGAATTCCAAAGTTAATCTCCATTCCGTGAGCTTCCTCCTCGACAGCTTTTCTGCTGCCGTCAGGAAGTTTCTTTGCTTCTTGACTTCCTTCTAAATCCTCCTCAATCCCATAACTTAAATGACAGTCCATTAAACTAAACCGCAGACTGAATGCAACCAAATCCTTCTTCGCTGGTTGCCAAGCTTTTACTTCTGAGTTATGGAGTATCCCACTTGCTTAACATCAGCCGTCTCAACCCTAGCCTCAGTGCATCTGCGGCTAAAATCCTTATCCATGCATTTGTTGCCTCTGGAATGGACTATTCCAATGCACTCCTGGGTGGCCACCCACGTTCAACACTATGAAAACTTGTGGTCATCCAGAAAACAGACTGCCTGTATCCTAACTGGCACTAAGCCCGTTCACCCGTCGCCCCTCTGCTCACTGACCTACATTCACTCCCGGTTAAGCACCTCATCGATTATAAAATCTCATCCTTGCTTTCAAACCGCTCCATTTCCTCGCCCCTCCCTATGTCTGTCTTCTTCTCCAGCTCCATAAATCCCTGACAAATCTTCACTCCTCTAATCCTGTCTCGTTGAGCATCCCTGATTATAATCACTCAACCTGGGGGAGGTGGGACCAGTACAAACCGGACGGTCTCACCTGGGCTGGTCCGGAACCAATGTCCTAGGGGGAGTGTTTGCTAGTGCTGTTGGGGAGGAGTTAAACTAATATTGCAGGGGATGGGAACCTATGCAGGGAGACAGAGGGAGACAAAAATGAGGCAAAAGCAAAAGACAGAAAGGAGATGAGGAAAAGTGGAGGGCAGAGAAACCCAAGGCAAAGAACAAAAAGGGACACTGTACAGCAAAATTATAGTAGGACAAAGGGTGTTAAAAAAGCAAGCCTGAAGGCTTTGTGTCTTAATGCAAGGAGTATCCGCAATAAGGTGGATGAATTAACTGTGCAAATAGATGTTAACAAATATGATGTGATTGGGATTACGGAGACGTGGCTCCAGGATGATCAGGGCTGGGAACTCAACATCCAGGGGTATTCAACATTCAGGAAGGATAGAATAAAAGGAAAAGGAGGTGGGGTAGCATTGCTGGTTAAAGAGGAGATTAATGCAATAGTTAGGAAAGACATTAGCTTGGATGATGTGGAATCTATATGGGTAGAGCTGCAGAACACTAAAGGGCAAAAATCGTTAGTGGGAGTTGTGTACAGACCTCCAAACAGTAGTAGTGATGTTGGGGAGGGCATCAAACAGAAAATTAGGAGTGCATGCAATAAAGGTGCAGCAGTTATAATGGGTGACTTTAATATGCACAAAGATTGGGCTAGCCAAACTGCAAGCAATACGGTGGAGGAGGATTTCCTGGAATGCATAAGGGATGGTTTTCTAGACAAATATGTCGAGGAACCAACTAGGGGGGAGGCCATCTTAGACTGGGTGTTGTGTCATGAGAGAGGATTAATTAGCAATCTCATTGTGCGAGGCCTCTTGGGGAAGAGTGACCATAATATGGTGGAATTCTGCATTAGCATGGAGAATGAAACAGTTAATTCAGAGACCATGGTCCAGAACTTAAAGAAGGGTAACTTTGAAGGTATGAGGCATGAATTGGCTAAGATAGATTGGCTAATGATACTTAAGGGGTTGACTGTGGATGGGCAATGGCAGACATTTAGAGACCGCATGAATGAATTACAACAATTGTACATTCCTGTCTGGCGTAAAAATAAAAAAGGGAAGGTGGCTCAACCGTGGCTATCTAGGGAAATCAGGGATAGTATTAAAGCCAAGGAAATGGCATACAAATTGGCCAGAAATAGCAGCGAACCTGGGGACTGGGAGAAATTTAAAACTCAGCAGAGGAGGTTTGATTAGGGAAGGGAAAATGGAGTACGAGAAGAAGCTTGCAGGGAACATTAAGGCGGATTGCAAAAGTTTCTATAGGTATGTAAAGAGAAAAAGGTTAGTAAAGACAAACGTAGGTCCCCTGCAGTCAGAATCAGGGGAAGTCATAACGGGGAACAAAGAAATGGCAAACCAATTGAACAAGTACTTTGGTTCAGTATTCACTAAGGAGGACACAAACAACCTTCCAGATATAAAAGTGGTCAGAGGGTCTATTAAGGAGGAGGAACTGAGGGAAATCTTTATTAGTCGGGAAATTGTGTTCGGGAAATTGATGGAATTGAAGGCCTATAAATCCCCAGGGCCTGATGGACTGCATCCCAGAGTACTTAAGGAGGTGGCCTTGGAAATAGCGGATGCATTGACAGTCATTTTCCAACATTCCATTGACTCTGGATCAGTTCCTATCGAGTGCAGGGTAGCCAATGTAACCCCACTTTTTAAAAAAGGAGGGAGAGAGAAAGCAGGGAATTATAGACCGATCAGCCTGACCTCAGTAGTGGGTAAAATGATGGAATCAATTATTAAGGATATCATAGCAGCGCATTTGGAAAATGGTGACATGATAGGTCCAAGTCAGCATTGATTTGTGAAAAAGAGATCATGCTTCACAAATCTTCTGGAATTTTTTGAGGATGTTTCCAATAAAGTGGACAAAGGAGTACCAGTTGATGTGGTATATTTGGACTTTCAGAAGGCTTTCGACAAGGTCCCACACAGGAGATTAATGTGCAAAGTTAAAGCACATGGGATTGGGGGTAGTGTGCTGACGTGGATTGAGAACTGGTTTTCAGACAGGAAGCAAAGAGTAGGAGTGAATGGATACTTTTTGGAATGGCAGGCAGTGACTAGTGGGGTACCGCAGGGTTCTGTGCTGGGGCCCCAGCTGTTTACATTGTACATTAATGATTTAGACGAGGGGATTAAATGTAGTATCTCCAAATTTGCGGATGACACTAAGTTGGGTGGCAGTGTGAGATGCGAGGAGGATTCTATGAGGCTACAGAGTGAATTGGATAGGTTAGGTGAGTGGGCAAATGCGTGGCAGATGAAGTATAATGTGGATAAATGTGAGGTTATCCACTTTGGTGGTAAAAACAGAGATACAGACTATTATCTGAATGGTGACAGATTAGGAAAAGGGAAGGTGCAACGAGATCTCGGTGTCATGGTACATCAGTCATTGAAGGTTGGCATGCAGGTACAGCAGGCGGTTAAGAAAGCAAATGGCATGTTGGCCTTCATAGCGAGGGGATTTGAGTACAGGGGCAAGGAGGTGTTGCTACAGTTGTACAGGGCCTTGGTGAGGTCACACCTGGAATATTGTGTACAGTTTTGGTCTCCTAACTTGAGGAAGGACATTCTTGCTATTGAGGGAGTGCAGCGAAGATTCACCAGAATGATTCCCGGGATGGTGGGACTGACCTATCAAGAAAGACTGGATCAACTGGGCTTGTATTCACTGGAGTTCAGAAGAGTGAGAGGGGACCTCATAGAAACGTTTAAAATTCTGACGGGTTTGGACAGGTTGGATGCAGGAAGAATGTTCCCAATGTTGGGGAAGTCCAGAACCAGGGGTCACAGTCTAAGGATAAGGGGTAAGCCATTTAGGACCGAGATAAGGAGAAACGTCTTCACCCAGAGAGTGGTGAACCTATGGAATTCTCTACCATAGGAAGGAGTTGAGGCCAATTCACTAAATATATTCAAAAGGGAGTTAGATGAAATCCTTACTACTCGGGGGATCAAGGGGTATGGCGTGAAAGCAGGAAGTGGGTACTGAAGTTTCATGTTCAGCCATGAACTCATTGAGTGGTGGTGCAGGCTAGAAGGACTGAATGGCCTGCTCCTGCACCTATTTTCTATGTTTCCATGTTAACCATTCATGGCCGTATCTTCAGCTGCCTGGGCTCTTTGCTCTGGAATTCACTTTCGAAATTCTGAACCTTTCTAACACTTTCTCCTGATGGAATAATAGAAATAATACGACACTAAGGGAAGCCATTTGTCTCATTGTGTCTCTGCCCGCCGACAAATAGCTAACAGCCCTACTCCGACCTTCAACACGAGGTCCGTACCCTGTAGGATAAGGTTCTTTAAGTGCACTTCCAAGTATGTTATAAATAATGTTGACGGTTTCTGCATCTAGCATCCTTTCAGCTCGTGAGTTCCAGACAACCATCATCATCTGGATAAATTTATTCCCGTTATCTCCTTTCTCATCATGATACCAACTTATTGCATCGATGCGCCTGGTTTTTGACCACTCACCTAAGGCAAATATTTTTCTAATGTCCTTGCTACCCATTCTATCCAAGGCCCTCATATTTCATGCACTTTAATTCAATCTTCCATCAGCCTCCTCAATTCCAATCAAAGTAAAACACAGTTCATCCAATCTTTACTCATAGCTTCAATTTTCCACTCTATGCAACATCTTCGAAATGTCTAATGTGCCCTCTCGAGTGCAATCAAATATTTCCTGTAATGTAGTGAGCAGAACTGCAGCAGTACTCTAGCTGTGCCTTAACTATTGTTTTGCAGTTGTTCCGTAACTTCCCTGCTCTTTCATTCTATCCCTCGGCTAATAAAGTAAATGATTCCATAGACCATTTGAGCTACATAAGCGACCTGTCCTCTATCTTTAAGGATCTAAGAGCATACACTCGAAGGTCCCTTTTCTTCTTCCACACCTCTCAGTATCCTGCTATTTTGTGTGTATTCCCTTGCCTTTTTGCACCTCCCAAATTGTATGAGCTCACACTTCCATGGACTGATTGCCGTGTTTATCTTTTCTACCCAACTGACTGGTCAATCGATATTTTCCTGCAGTCTAAACTTCCTTCCTCACTGTCAAACACACAGACAATTTTTGTATCTTTTGTGAACTTATTTACCATGCTCCCTTCATTTATGTCTAAATCATTAATGTGAACTACAGAAAACAAGTGACCGAGAACTGAACGCTACGAACCCCATTGGAAGTAGCCTTCCATTCGCAAAAGCATACATGAACCATTTTCTTCCTCCCACTGAGCCAATTGTCGATCCGATTTGCCACATTCCTTAAATACAATGGGCATTAGTTTTTTGATCAGTCTGTCATGTGAGACTTTGTCAAAAGTCTTGTTAAAATCTATGTGGATTACTTCAAATGCACTGCCCGTATCGTACTTCTTTGTTACCTCCTCAAAAAATTCAATGAAATAAGTCAGACACAACCATCCCTTAACAAATCGATGCTGACTGTTCTTTTGAATCAATGTCTTTCAAAATGAAGGTTTATACTGTCCCTCAGCATTGATTGCAATAATTTTCCCATCACCAGGATTAAACTAACTGTCTTTAATTATTCGCTGTTTGATTTTCTCCCTTTTTAAATAATGGTACAACGTTAACAGTTATCCAATGTTTTTTTTCCTCTCCTGCAGCTAGGGAGGTTGCTCAAATGATCGTCAGAGCCTCCGCAATTTTTCCACTTGCTTCTTTTAATAGCCTAGGATATATTTCATTGCGTCCTGGAGATTTATTTACATTTGTAGTAGCCAAACCCCTTAATCATTGCTTGCTTACTATGTTTATCCAATCCAATATTACATTCTCTTCTTCCTTACCTTTAACGCTGGCATCGTCGCCCTCCTTTATTAAACCGCTGCAATACTTTCGTTAAGTACCATTCCCAGATACTCCACATCCACACATAGATTACCATTTCGGTCGCTAAATGCCATATTCTGCCCGTCCTTATCCACTTGTTATTTATGCAATTGTGAAATATCTCTGGGTTTTCTTTGATTCAACGTGCCAGTATTTTTCATCCTTTCTCTTTTCTTTCCAAAATTCATTTTCAATTTCACCTCGAGGCTTTCTGCAGTAGTGGGCTCTCGATTGCTGAAAATAGCTTCCTCTCTTTGCCTTATCTTTCACTGTATGCACCTTGTTATCCAGGCGGCTCTAGATGTGGCACAGTTGCCGTTTTTCTTTCAAGGAACATGTTGACGCTGAACTGGTATCTCCTTCTTGAATGTCTCCCACTGCTTTGACACGGATTTCCCTTCAATGAGCTGTTTCACGTCCACTTTTTCTATTCATCGAATCATGGAATCACAGAAATTTACAGCACTGAAGGAGGCCATTTCTGCCCGTCGCGTTTGCACCGTCCAATAAAGAGCTATCAAGCCGAATCCCACGTTCTACCTCTTCATCCACAGACCTGTAGGTTACAGCACCTCAGATACACGTCCGAATACTTTCAAAATGTGGTGACCGTTTTTGCATCTACCACCCTTTCAGGCAGTGCGATCCAGGACAATTCCCCACTCACGACCCCTCCCCCAATCAGCACCACCATAATCTGGGTGAAGAAATTTCCTCTCACACCCCACTAAACCACCTACCAATTACTTTAAAGATTTGCATCTTCGTTGTTGACCTCCTCTGCTAAGGGAAAAAGATCCTTCCTATCCACTTGATCTAGGCACCTCCTAATTAAACACCTTAACAACTTCTCCCCTCAGAGTCCTACGTTCCAGAGAAAATAAAACCAGCTGTCTAATCTTTCCCCATAGCTAAAATTTCCCAATCCAAGCCACATCCTGGTAAATCTCCTATGTACCCTGTCTCTTGCAATCACGTGTTTCCTGTAATATGGTGACCAGAACTTCACGCAGTACTCCAGCTGTAGCCTAACTGTTTTATACAGTTCAAGCATAACCTACCTGTTCTTATATTCTATGCCTCGTCAATTAAGGAAACTATTCCGGATGCCTTCTTCAAGCACTTTACTGCCTGTGCTGCTACATTCATGGGTATGTGGACATGCATTAAATATTCCCTTTGTTAGTGTACAATTCTCAGTGCCCTACCATTTAATGTGTATTCCCTTGCAGTGTTAGCCATCTCCAAATATATTACTTAATACTTCTCCGTATTGAATTCCATTCACCACGATTCTGCCCACGTGACCACTTCATTGAAACCGAGCTGCATTCAAGAAAGTTCTTCTTCATTATCATCCACACAGTCAATGGTTGTGTCATCTGAAAACGTTTTAATCATACCCCCTTCATTCAGATCTAAATCATTGATGTATACTTCAAAAAGCAAGAGGCCATGAGGAGCCCCACTCGAACAGCCTTCCAGTTGTGAAAACACCTATTACCCTTTGCTTGCTGCCCCCAGGAACATTTTGGATCCAACTTGCAACTTTGCATTGGATTTCATGGGATTTTACTTTCCTGAGCAGTCTGCCATATGGAACCTTGTCGATAGCCTTGCTAAGATCCATATACACTACCTCAAATGCGCTACGCTTATGGACAATCCATGTCAGAAAATATAATCAATTTAGTCATGCAGGACCTTCCCTGAAAACATCTATGCTGACTTTCCTTGACCAAACCGAGACTTTCTCAATGAATATTTATCCTTTTCCTCAGAACTCTTTCCAATAATCTTTCCACAACCGAGGTTAGGCTGATTGGTCTGTAATCGATCATCGATCCCTTTCTCCATTTTTGAACAAAGATACGACAATAGCAGTCCTCCAGTCCTCTGGCACCACACCTGTCGCCAGAGAGTATTATTATGGTCAGACCCTCTGCTATTTCCTCTTTTGCTTCTCTTAACAGCCTGGGTACATTCCACGTGGCCCTGTGGATTTTTCCACTTTCGAAGCTGTTAAACTGCATAAGACTTCCTCTCTTACTATGTTTATTTCATTTAATATTTTACGTTCCTTCCTCCCCCACCCCCCCGCCGATTGAAACATCTGCATCGCCGCTCTCTTTTATGAAAACAAATGCAAAGTATTCATAAAGAACCATAAACAAATATTCCACCTCCGCACATAAATTACTTTACGGCCTCTAATGAGCCCTACTCTTTCTTTAGATATCGTCTTGCTCTTAATGTACTTATAATACTTTGGATTATCGTTGATTTTACTTGCCAAAATATTTTCATGCACTCACTTTGCTTTCCTAATTTCCTTTTTAATTTCACGTTTGCACTTCCTATAATCTTCTCGTGTTTCTGACGCATTGATGCATCGCTATGGCATAAGCCCCCATATTTTCCTTTATTCTACCCTGTAAGCGCCTTGGTATCCAGGGGGCTCTGGATTTGCTAGTAACACCCTCTTTCCTTGAGGGAACGTGCTTGCTCGGAACCCTGAGGATCTGCTCCTTGAATGCCTTTCAATACTCTGAAACAATTATGGCTTCAAATATCTGTTTCCAGACAACGTTGGCTAAATCCTATCTCTGCTTATCAGAATTGGCTTTTCCGCAATTGAGATTATTTATTCCTTGTCTAAACTTGTATTTTTCCACAACTATACTAAATCTAACTTAATTATGATCACTATTGCCAAAATGCTCTTCTACTGATAACCCTTCCACCCGCTTAGCTTCATTAACTAAAACTAAGTCAGAAACGCCCCTCCCTTCTTTGGCTTGCTATATAATGGCTAATAAAGATCTCCTGAATGCATTTTAGGAATGTTGCCAAAGTATGTAATTCGCACTATTTCTATCACAGTTAAGATTCGTGTAGTTGCAACCGACTTCTATTCCTCCCCTATAAATTTGCCAACAATTTTGCTCTTCTCTCTCATTCTGACTGGTAGCAGTCGAATATACACGCCCAGCAGTGTGGTCGCTGCGGTTATGTTGTTTCATTGATCCCATATATCTAGAATTGATGATCCATCAGGCATATTATCTCTCCTCAGCTGCAATTGTTTCTTTAATCAACACTGCGACGTATCCCCTCCCCTCCTTTTCATCCCCTTCTCTCTCCCGCCTAAAAATCATTTCAGCAGAAATGTTCACCTACCATTCCTGCCCTTATTTCAGCCATGTCTCCGCAATAGGTATAAAACCATACTCATCACTGGCACATGGCGTTGGGAGTATTCTGGAAATTCCTACTTTTGAGGTCCTTCTTTTTAATCTCTCTCCTAGCTCCATACAATATAGCTGTAGTGCCTGATCCATTTTTCTTCCGATATCATTGGTACAATAATGGACCACAACCATTGGTTGTTCACTCACTCCCGATAACATCCCCTGCAGCCGCTCAGTTCAAACCTTGACCCTGCACCATGTAGGCAACATACCGTACTGGAATGTGATCTGCCGTTAGTCTGCTCTACTAACAATCGAATATTATTCCATTATTGCTCTTCCACTCTTCTCCATCTACCCCCGCCCCGCTGTGCATCTGTGCCAGCAGTGCACCGTGGAATTACCTCTGACTGCTTTCCCAGAAGAGCCATCGCCCCAGCAGTACTGAGAATAGAATGCTGTTCGGGGAGCGAGATGCTGTCAGGGAACTTCTACATTACCTGGCTGCTCCTCCCCTTCTGCCTGACGACGAAACATCCATTCCCTGCCTGCACTCTCTTAAGCTGCCGGGTGATCATCTAAGGAAACGTGCTATCCATGAAGTTCTCGGTCTTGCACAGTCACGGCAGATATTCTCCCATTGATGCCCCTTCCACCTGCCTAGCTTAGTTGCCTAAAACGAAATAAAGAACCGCCCTCGCCAAATTGGTCTTGCAACATACAGTCTAAAAAAAGTTATCCTGAATGCGACTTAAGAATTCTATGCTGTCTATACCTTTTACAGTGATTGTACCCCAGTTAATATTACAGTAAATGAAATCACCCAATATTACTGCAATATGTTCATGCATCTGTCAGACATTTGCCAACACATTGCTTTTTTGGGGGCCTACTGTAAACTCCAGCAATGTAGTTGTTCCTATTTGTCATTTAGCCTCATTTAAAGATCATTCGAACATATCACCCCTTCTCATAGCCGCAATATTTTTAGTAATCAACATTGCCACCCCCTCCTTCTTAATCCTGTCTCTATCTTGTTTGAAATACCTGTAGTCAGGAATGTTGAGTTGCAAATCCTGCCCCTCTTTATGCCGTGTTTTAGTAATTGCTAAGATATCATGCTCCGCTGCGATATTCAGCATACTCCTTGCATTTAGGAATATGTCAGATCGCACAGCCAAACTCATTTATTATCTATTTTCCCATCTTTGTTTGCTCTGTCTTCTGAACTGCCATACTAATCTTCGATCTTCCAGCTCTAGCTGTGCTTTCCTCTTTTCTGATTCTATGCTCATCTTCTAAAGAATAAGTGACTGGAAGGTTGTTTCAATGGGGTTCCGCAGGTCTCAGTAGTAGGTATCTTGCGTTTAGTGATATATATCAATGCTTTAGACATAAATGTAGGTGATATGATAAAGACGTTTTCAGATTGTACTAAAATCGGCTGTGTGGTTGATGATGAAGAGGAAAGTCAGAGACTGTTGGGCAGAACAATGGAAATATATATTCAATCATGAGAAGTCTGAGGTAATTTACTTTGGGGGGGCTATCAAGGCAAGGGAATATACCTTCAATGATAGGACACTGAGATGCATAAGTGAACAGGGGGTCCTTGGAGTGAAGTTTCACAGATCCATGAAGGTGGAACGATAGTTGGTAAGAAGGCATACGGAATACATATTTGTTAAGTGACGCATCGTCTATAAGAGCAGGGAGTTTATGCTTCAACGCTATAAAACAACATTTGGGCCACAGCCAGAGTACTGGTTGCAGATCTGTTCATCACATTACAGGATAGATGTGATTGTACGAGAGAGGATACTGCACAGATTGATGAGTAGGCTAGCATCCTACTGCCGAAGCACCAATGTTCCGATATATATTTAATATATAAATATATCCCAACCTCTGCAACTTATATGCAATAATTTTATTTCATATTTGATAGGGGGACACATCACCAACATAAAATGCAATGTGCAGCAGATGCTGTGTGGAATTGTTCAATAAATACTGGAAACACTCAGCAGGTCATGGAACATCGTTGGCGAGAGAAATCCTGGGTTAATCTCTCAGGTCCATGAGCTCTCGGCAGATCGAAAGTGTTGCAGCATTACTTCAAAGTATTGTGTGGGTATTCTTACAAACAATAAGCAGCTTAAAAACAACACGAATAATATACTAGCAACCCCACAAAAAATGCTATCACCCATATGGGGGTTGTGCCCGCGAACATGGCGTTAGCAGCATCACGCTGTAACCAACGGTGGCAAAAGTCAGTACTGTAAGCAGCTAAATTCAACATACGTTTGTGTACTAGGCTGATATTTCCGCGACGACTTCAATTTCTGGAACTATCCTTCAAGTACCTGCACGAATCTCTCCCCATCCATCCTGTAATTATCAATCATTGACTAACCTATCGGCAACTATTGTGCATATGTTGCTGTGTGCCACAAATAATCACATCTAGCAGATTATGCAATTTGCGTCACACAAGTGCCAGGCAAAGACGATCTCTAGCGAGCAAGAGTCAAACCAGCACCACTTCACTGTCAACGTTATGACTGTTATGTTTTGAATAATTCACCAGGCTGTGTTGTGGACTTAAATCATTGTTTCCTTGGTCTGTTTACATAACTCCATGGTGAAGCAGCAACATGGTGGCCTGCCTTTTATGCCTGCTTGCTCCAGGTTATTCACAGGTGACCCATAGGTCTCCCACAGGTGTGCCCTCTGGAGGCAAGTCTTACAAACATGTAAGGTTCACATACATTATCCCCCCAAATTCTTGAGTACAATTTACTTATAGGTTGAGGCGATCTGACAGTCTGTGTTCCCTGATCGATGGACTGAGTTGACATCCTGGCATGTGTGAGTTTATCGTGTCATCGCTGCATGGAAGCTCAGCTGGTGTGGTTGGACTGTCGGGCAAGGTGGGTTCATTATCGTCGTTGACATGATATCACTTGCCGGTTGGATATGTGTGGTGGATCGTAGATGGTTGTGTGTTCCACAAATTGTTCTTGATAGCCCGTGAGTTGCAGTTCGTATGATAGAGGTGTTTTTTACACGTTTACCCATTCAACAATTTCAAAACAAGGACTCTATTCCATTCCTTGGCTAATCCTGTGCCAGCAATCCACTTGGGACCGTGCAAATAATTTTGAACAAACACCTGGTCATTGACTTCACTGTCATATGAGACCGCCGTGCGATCATGGCACACTTTCTGCCTCTGCTGCCGGTTTTCTATGTGATCATTGATGTCCGGCTGGACGAAGGAGAGCCTGATATTGATTACTCTCTTAATTAGCAATTCTGCAGGGCGAAAAACGTGAGGGAGTTGGGGAGCCTCCGGTAGCTGAGCAGGACCCTGCATAACAATGTCTGCAAGGAGCTGTCCGTTAAACGTCTCAAGCTTTGCTTGATGGTTTGGACTGTCAACCGCTTGGCCATTGGTGGCGGGTTTAAATGGAGCAGACCTGACCTGCTTGATGCCATTGCGGGTGTTGAATCATTGAATTCAGAGCTCGTGAAACATGGACTATTGTCGCTGACAAGGACGTTGTTTAACCCATTGGTGGCGAACCTGGCCCTGAGGCGTTCAATGGTGACAATGAATGTACATGATAATATTATTATACGTTCAATCCATTTTGAAGAAGCGTCCACTGCTGCTAGAAATATCTTCCCGTGGAAGGGGCCAGTAAACTTTACGTGGACACTGGACTATGATTTGGAGGACCATGACCACAGACTCAGTGGGTATCCGTGGGTGCATTCCTCAGCTGTGAGCGTATGTCGCATTGGTGTATGGATGACTCTAATTAGGAGTCGATGTGGGACCACAATACGTGCAACCGGGCAATAGACCTCTTCATGACTCTGCCTGCATGGGCACTGTGTAAGCCGCTTATAAGCGTTTCCCTGCTCTTTTTGGGCAAAATAACGCGATTCCCCCATGGGAGACAATCCGACAGGACTGACAATTCGTCCTTGCATCGGTGAAAAGGCTTAGAGAAAACAGGGAATTATAGACCTGTCAGCCTGACATCCATAGTGCGAAAATTATGGAATCAATTATTAAGGATTTCACAGCAGCGCATTTGGAAAGAGGTGACGGGATAGGTCCAAGTCAGATTCGATTTGTGAAGGGGAAATCATGTTTGGCAAATCTTCTGGAATTTTTTGAGGATATTTCCAGTAGACTGGTAAGGGAGAACGAGTTGATGTGCTGTATTTGGACATTCAGAGGGCATTGGACAAGGTGGCAACAAGAGATTAATGTGCAAAGTTAAGGCACATGGGATTGGGGTTAGTGCGCTGACGTGGATTGAGAGCTGGTTGGCAGACAGGAAGCAAAGAATAGATGTAAATGGGTACGTTTCAGAATGGCAGGCAGTGACTAGTGGGGTACCGCAAGGTTCTGTGCTGGGGACCCAGCTGTTTACATTGTACATTACTGAATTAGACGAGAGGATTAAATGTCGTATCTACAAATATTTCGGATGGCACTCATTTGGAGGCAGTGTAAGCTGTGAGGCGGCAGAGTGACATGGATAGGTTAGGTGAGTGGGCAAATGCATGGCAGATGAAGTATAATGTGGATAAATGTGAGGTTATCCACTTTGGTGGTGAAAACAGAGAGACGGACTATTATCTGAATGGTGACAGATTCGGAAAAGGTGAGGTACAACGAAACCGGGGTGTCATGGTACATCAGTCATTGAAGGTTGGCATGCAGGTACAGCAGGCGGTTAAGAAAGCAAATGGCATGTTGGCCTTCATAGCTAGGGGATTTCCGTATGGGAGCAGGGAGATATTACTGCAGTTGTACAGGGCCTTAGTGAGGCCACACCTGGAGTATTGTGTACAGTTTTGTTCTCCTAACTTTCGGAAGGACAGTCTTGCTATTGAGGGAGTGCTGCGAAGGTTCACCAGACTGATTCCCGGGATGGCCGGACTGAGATATCAAGAAAGACGGGATCAACTGAGATTGTATTCACTGGAGTTCAGAAGAATGAGAAGGTATCTCATAGAAACGTTTAAAATTCTGATTGGTTGAAATCGGTAAGATGCAGGAAGAAAGTTCACAATGTTGGTGAAGTCCAGAACCAGGGGTCACAGTCTAAGGATAAGAGGTAATCCATTTAGGATCGAGATGAGGATAAACTTCTTCACCCAGAGAGTGGTGAAACTGTGGAAATGTCTACCACAGAAAGTTGTTGAGGCCAATTTACTAAATATATTCAAAAAGGATTTAGATGTAATCCTTGTTACAAGGGTGATCAAGCGGTATGGCGAGAAAGCAGGAATAGGGTACTGAAGTTGCATGTTCAGCCATAAACTCATTTAATGGCGGTGCAGGCTCGAAGGGCCAAATGGTCTGCTCCTGCACATATTTTCTGTTTCCTCTTGCATTTCTCAGGGAACCACCGACCAGCTGCCATTGAGGATGCATCGTTTTCCTTGTGATAACAGGGGGTCTTGCCTGGTCCAGGACATGGTCTTGCGATCCATGACTGGCGACCCCTCGCTCTCAAAGGCATCCATTCCCAGAAGCACGTCTGCAGGTTGCACCATTTCCACACCGGTACTGGCCAATGGCAAGCGAGTCTGGGCGACTGAGCAGTTTTCTGTACCTAGTCTGTGGCGGATTGCATAGTCATATGCAGACAACGTACGTGCCCATCATTGGATGTGGGCCGAATCATTGGTGTTGATAGCTTTGCTTTATCAGAGCAGTGATGTGAGCGGTATGTGGTCAGTTCCGATCTCGAACCGGCGACCAAATAGTTATTTGTGCATTTTCGTAACCCTGTATACACAAGTCAGCGCTTCTTTCTCTAACATACTATAGTCTCTTTCAGCCTTGGACACATTTCTGGACGTATATGCAGCTGCTTGCAGTTTGCCTGACACATTTGCTTACTGTAACACATAGCCGACCCTATACGGCGACACGTCACTTACTGGCACCAAACGTTTACAAGGTCATACAACACACGTAATTTGTTGGAACATAGCATGTGTCTGGTCTTGTGAAAGGCTGTTTCTTGAGATTTACCACAAACCCAGTCATTACCCTTGCGTAGCAACAAATGCAACGTTTCCAGCAAAATACTCAACCCCGTTAGAAAGTTAACAAGGTAGTTGAGGTGTCCCAGAAACGAACGCAGCTCCGTCACTTGTTGTGATCTGGGTGCATTCATGAATTCCTCCGTCTTGGAGTCCGTGGGACGGATGCTGTCCGCCGCAATGTTTTTTCCCCAGAAATTCGACCTCTTGCGCCAGGAATACACACTTGAAGCGTTTCAGCCTGTGTCCCACTCTGTCCAGTCGCTTAAGAATCTCTTCCAGGTTGTGGAATTGAACGGTGGTGTTTTGACCAGTGATCAAGATGTTGACCTTGAACGCCACCGTAATGGAACCGATATAAGCAGAATCTCCATGTTCCTCTGGAAGATGCAAACTGCCAAGCGAATCCCAAAGGGGCATCTGTGATTCACGAACAGTCCTTTGTGCATGTTGATGCAAGTCAACTTCTTTGACGGTTCAGCCAGCTCCTGCTTGAAGTAAGCGCAGGCGAGGTCTAGTTTGTTGAAAGACCTTCCCGCTACTAGCTTTGCGAAGAGGTCCTTTGCTTTGGGTAGTGGATACTTGTCCTGCAACGAGATTCGGTTGATCATCACCTTGCAATCGCCGTAGATTCGGACCGTCCCATCGCTCTTCATTACCGGCACGATGAGACTGGCCCACTCGTTGAACTCGACTTGCAATTGGTTCCCTCTTGTTGAAGTCTGTCCAGCACCATTTCGACTTTCTCTCGCATCATATCTGGGACTGCACGGGCGTTGTAATGAACGGGCCATGCCCCAGGATAAAGGTGGATATTCACTGTGAAGTTGCCGATGCCTGGCTCAAACAGTGCCGGTAATTTCTTTGGTGTGTGGGCGCACGGGGATTCATTTGCCGAGGATGCAGCTTTGATGTCGTCCCAGTTCCACCAGAACTTGCCGAGTCAGCTCCTGCCGAATAGCGTAGCATCGCCTGGTACAATCCATAGTGGTAAATCATGCACCATTCCTTCATACGATACTTTCACTGCCGCCTGCCCATGACAGGTTTGAGTTAATTGTTGTTAATGCATAGTGTAGTGTGAATCGCGTTCAGTTTTGGCCTCCGTGCTTTGTTACTCCACACTTTATCAAAGGCCTTCTGGCAGATTATCGATTGGCTTGCTCCCGTACCTAGTTCCATGGAGACTGGAACGCCGTGAAGTTTAACTGTTAACATTATCGGAGGGCTTTTGGTCGTGAAGATGTGTACCCCATTCAATTCCTTTTCATCCTCCAACTGAGTTGCCTCCACTGCTCTTTCAGCATGGTCTGCGCTGGATCCGTCGCTCTCTGCTGATTGTGCCACGTGGTGAGTCCGAGGTCGCTTCCACAATCGCTGAATCTGCCCATTGTCCCACAGCACCTGCACACATAGTGCTCACAAAGACATTAATGGGCTCTGTGTCTGTCCCCACAGCACCAGCATGACGTTAATGGATTGACATTAGCGCTCCCTAGCGGGCACTGAGTCACCCTAGCCCTATCGTGTACAGTCCTGACTGCCGAAGGCATTATTTTATGCATAGTACTTGCAAGTGTACGTCGATTGTGTGAAGATATCTGCTTCGTGTTGTCGCTAGTGGATATGAAGGTTGGGCTATCGTGATGGCCTTGCTCAGTTCCAGGGTTTCGGCAGACAACAGCTTGTGAAGGATGCCTTCGTGACAAATCCCAAGTACGAAAAAGACCCGCAACATTTCACCGAAGGACCCTGCAAAGTCGCACTGCCCCAGAAGGCGTTTAAGGTCGAAGATTAAACTCACCACGGTGTGGCCCACGGCACGACGTTGCGTGTAAAAGTCGTACCTGGCCATCAGGATGCTCTACTTGGGCTTGAGGTGATCCTCAGAAACATAGAAACATAGAACATAGAAACATAGAAAATAGGTGCAGGAGTAGGCCATTCGGCCCTTCTAACCAGCACCGCCATTCAATGAGTTCATGGCTGAACATGCAACTACAGTACCTCATTCCTGCTTGCTCACCATACCCCTTGATTCCCCTAGCAGTAAGGACTTCATCTAACTCCTTTTTGAATATATTCAGTGAACTGGCCTCAACAACTTTCTGTGATACAGAATTACACAGGTTCACCACTCTCTGGGTGAAGAAATTACTCCTGAACTCGGTCCTAAATGGCTTACCCCTTATCCTTAGACTGTGACCCCTGGTTCTGGACTTCCCCAACATTAGGAACATTCTTCCTGCATCTAACCTGTCTAACCCCATCAGAATTTAAAACGTTGCTATGAGGTCCCCTCTCATTCTTCTGAACTCCAGTGAATACAAGCCCAGTTGATCCAGTCTTTCTTGATAGGTCAGTCCCGCCATCCCGGGAATCAGTCTGGTGAACCTACACTGCACTCCCTCAATCGCAAAAATGTCCTTCCTCAGGTTAGGAGACCAAAACTGTACACAATACTCCAGGTGTGGCCTCACCAAGGCCCTGTACAACTGTAGCAACACCTGCCTGCGTCTGTACTCAAATCCCCTCGCTATGAAGGCCAACATGCCATATGCTTTCTTAACCGCCTGCTGTACCTGCATGCCAACCTTCAATGACTGATGTACCATGACACCCAGGTCTCTTTGCACCTCCCCTTTTCCTAATCTGTCACCATTCAGATAATAGTCTGTTTCTCTGTTTTTACCACCAAAGTGGATAACCTCACATTTATCCACATTATACTTCATCTGCCATGCATTTGCCCACTCACCGAACCTATCCAAGTGTCTCTGCAGCCTCATAGCATCCTCCTCGCAGCTCACACTGCCACCCAAATTTGGAGATACTACATTTCATTCCCTCGTCTAAATCATTAATGTGCAGTGTAAACAGCTGGGGCACCAGCACAGAAATTTGCGGTACCCCACTAGTCACTGCCTGCCATTCTGAAATGTCCCCATTTACTCCTAATCTTTGCTTCCTGTCTGACAACCAGTTCTCAATCCATCTCAGCACACTACCCCCAATCCCATGTGCTTTAACTTTGCACATTAATCACTTGTATGGGACATTGTCTGAAGCCTTCTGAAAGTCCAAATATACCACATCAACTGGTTCTCCCTTGTCCACTCTACTGGCAACATCCTAAATAATTCCAGTAGATTTGTCAAGCATGATTTCCCTTTCACAAATCCATGCTGACTTGGACCTATCATATCACCTACTTCCAAATGCACAGCTATGACATCCTTAATAATTGATTCCATCATTATACCCACTACCGATGTCAGGCTGACCGGTCGAGAATTTCCTGTTTTCTCTCTCCCTCCTTTTTTAAAAAGTGGGGTTACATTGGCTACCCTCCACTCCATAGGAACTGATCCAGAGTCAATGGAATTTTGGAAAATGACTGTCAATGCATCCACTATTTCCAAGGCCACTTCCTTAAGTACTCTGGGATGCAGTCCATCAGGCCCAGGGGATTTATCGGCCTTGAATCCCATCAGTTTCCCCAATACAATTTCCCGACTAATAAGGATTTCCCTCAGTTCCTCCTCATTACTAGACCCTCCGACCCCTTTTATATCCGGAAGGTTGTTTGTGTCCTCCTCAGTGAATACCGAACCAAAGTACTTCTTCAATTGGTCCGCCATTTCTTTGTTCCCCGTTATGACTTCACCTGATTCTGACTGCAGGGGACCTACGTTTGTCTTTACTAACCTTTTTCTTGTTACATATCTATAGAAACTTTTGCAATCCGTCTTAATGTTTCCTGCAAGCTTCTTCTCGTACTTCATTTTCGGTGCCCTAATCAAAGCCTTTGTCCTCCTCTGCTGAGTTCTAAATTTCTCCCAGTCCCCGGGTTCGCTGCTATTTCTGGCCAATTTGTATGCCACTTCCTTGGCTTTAATACTATCCCTGATTACCCTTGATAGCCACGGTTGAGCCACCTTCCCTTTTTTATTTTTACGCCAGACAGGAATGTACAATTGTTGTAGTTCATCCATGCGGTCTCTAAATGTCTGCCATTGCCCATCCACAGTCAACCCCTTCAGTATCATTCGCCAATCTATCCTTGCCAATTCACGCCTCATACCTTCAAAGTCACCCTTCTTTAAGTTCTGGACCATGGTCTCTGAATTAACTGTTTCATTCTCCATCCTAATGCAGAATTCCACCATATTATGGTCACTCTACCCCAAGGGGCCTAGCACAACGAGATTGCTAATTAATCCTCTCTCATTACACAACACCCAGTCTAAGATGGCCACCCCCCAGTTGGTTCCTCGACATATTGGACTAAAAAACCATCCCTTCTGCACTCCAGGAAATCCTCCTCCACCGTATTGCTTCCAGTTTGGTTAACCCAATCGATGTGCATATTCAAGTCACCCATTATAATTGCTGCACCTTTATTGCACGCACCCCTAATTTCATGTTTGATGCCCTCCCCAACATCACCACTACTGTTTGGAGGTCTGTACACAACTCCCACTAACGTTTGTTGCCCTTTGGTATTCTGCAGCTCCACACATATAGATTCCACATCGTCCAAGCTAATTACTTCTGAACTACTGCCTTAATTTCCTCCTTAACCAGCAATGCTACCCCACCTCCTTTTCCTTTTATTCTATCTTTCTTGAATGTTGAATACCCCTGGATGTTGAGTTCCCTGTCCTGATCATCCTGGAGCCACGTCTCCGTAATCCCAATCACATCATATTTGTTAACATCTATTCGCACAGTTAATTCATCCACCTTATTGCGGATACTCCTTGCATTAAGACACAAAGCCTTCAGGCTTGCTTTTTTAACACCCTTTGTCCTATTAGAATTTTGCTGTACCGTGGCCCTTTTTGTTCTTTGTCTTGGGTTTCTCTGCCCTCCACTTTTCCTCATCTCCTTTCTGTCTTTTGCTTTTGCCTCCTTTTTGCTTCCATCTGTCTCCCTGCATTGGTACCCATCCCCCTGCCATATTAGTTTAAATCCTCCCCAACAGCACGAGCAAACACTGCCCCTAGGACATTGGTTCCGGTCCTGCCCAGGTGCAGACCGTCCGATTTGTATTGGTCCCACCTTCCCCAGAACCGGTCCCAATGCCCCAGGAATTTGAATCCCTCCCTGCTGCACCACTGCTCAAGCCACGTATTCATCTGCGCTATCCTGCGACTCCTACTCTGACTATCACGTGACACTGGTAGTAATCCCGAGATTACTACTTTTGAGGTCATACTTTTTAATTTAGCTCCTAGCTCCATAATTTCATTTCGTAGGACCTCATCCCATTTTTTACCTATGTCGTTGGTACTAATGTGCACCACGACAACTGGCTGATCTCCCTCCATTTTTAAAATGTCCTGCACCCGCTCCGAGACATCCTTGACCCTTGCACCAGGGAGGCAACATACCATCCTGGAGTCTCGGTTGCGGCCGCAGAAACGCCTATCTATTCCCGTTACAATTGAATCCCCTATCACTGCCGCTCTCCCACTCTTTTTTCTGCCCTCCTGTCCAACAGAGCCAGCCGCGGTGCCAAGAACTTGGCTGCTGCTGTCCTCCCCTGATGAGACATCCCCCTCAACAGTACCCAAAGCAGTGTATCTGTTTTGCAGGGGGATGACCACAGGGGACTCCTGCGCTACCTTCCTTGCACTGCTCTTCCTGTTGGTCTTCCATTCCCTATCTGGCTGTGGACCCTTCTCCTGCGGTACGACCAACTCGCTACACGTGATACTCAAGTCATTCTCAGCATCGTGGACGCTCCAGAGTAAATCCACCCTCAGCAAGCGTGCACAGCTATGTGTACGATTTGTCCGTTAATTTGGCCGGTGCCAACCAGTTCTTACGCAGCCCATGTACCGATGACCCACATATGGTGAGGAGAATCGCCCTGCGCTTGAACTCTGTTTCACGCGTGACCAATTCGTCGGCCACAAAGTACTTGTCGAGGCGCTCATCGAAGGCGTCCCAATCATCATCCTCAATAAATCTCACAAAAATACCAACGGCAGACATTTCCGCGTGAAAGTTCGTGGTTTTAACTCGTCGCCAGTTGTTATGTTTGGAATAAGCCCACGAGGCTGTGTTGCAGATTTAAACCAGTTCGACCTTGGTCTGTTTAATATAACTCCAAAGTTAGGCAGCAACATGGTGGACTGGCTTTTATACCTATTTGCACCAGGGAACATACAGGTGACCCATCGATTTTCCACAGGTGTGCCCTCTGGTGGCAAGTCTTACACACAAGTAAGGTTCACATATATAACAATAACAATTACATACTCCCCCACCACCAACATCCTCGGAGCTCACCGTTCACCACAAACATAACTGGACAAGCATCATTTTAGGCAGTCCCTCGAAATTTGAGAAAGACTTGCTTCCACTCCAAAAGTGAGTTCTTGGGTGACGGAACAGTCCAATAAGGTGGGACAGTCATTCGTTGAACGTAAAGATGGGTGTTGAGTCTGATTTGCCACACATTCCTCCCACTGCCTGCGCTTGCTTTCTGCATGCACTCGGCGACGAGAATCGAGTTGCTCAGCCCCCTCCCGGATGCTCTTCCTGCAATTGGGGTGGTCTTTGGCCAGGGACTCCCAGGTTTCGGTGGAGATGTTGCATTTTATCAAGAGGCTTGATGGATGTCCTTCAAACGATTTATATGCCCAACTGCGCTTCGCACAGTTGATGTGATGTATTTGGACTTTCAGTAGGCTTTCGACAAGGTCCCACACAAGAGATTAACGTGAAAAGTTAAAGCATATGGGATTGGATGTAGTGTGCTGACATGGATTGAGAACTGGTTGTCAGACAGGTTGCAAAGAGTAGGAGTAAATCGGTTCTTTTCAGCATGGCAGGCTGTGACTAGTGGGGTACCACAGGGATCAGTGGTGGGGCCCCAGCTGTTTACATTGTACATTAATGAATTGGACGAGGGGATTAAATGTAGTATCTCCAAATTTGCGGATGACAGTAAGTTGGGTGGCAGTCTGAGTTGGGAGGAGAATGCTATGAGGCTGCAGAGCGACTTGGATAGGTTAGGTGAGTGGACAAGTGCATGCCAGTTGACGTCTAATGTGGATAAATGTGAGTTTATCCACTTTGCTGGTAAAAACAGAGAGACAGACTATTATCTAAATGGTGACAGATTCGGAAAAGGGGCGGTGCAAGGAGACCTGGGTGTCATGGTACATCAGTCATTGAAGGTTGGCATGCAGGTACAGAAGGCGGTTAAGAAAGCAAATGGCATGTTGGCCTTCTTAGCGAGGGGATTTGAGTGCTGGGGCAGGGAGGTGTTGCTACAGTTGTACAGGGCCTTGGTGAGGCCACACCTGGAGTATTGTGTACAGTTCTAGTCTCCTAACCTGCGGAACGACATTCTTGCTATTGAGGAGGTGCAGCGAAGTTTCAGCAGACTGATTCCCGGGATGGCGGGACTGAAATATCAAGAAAGACTGGATCAACTGGGCTTGTATTCACTGGAGTTCAGAGGAATGAGAGGGGACCTCATCGAAACGTTTAAAATTCTGATGGGTTCAGACAGGTTCAATGCAGGAAGAATGTTCCCAATGTTGGAGAATCAGGGATCACAGACTAAGGATAAGGGGTAAGCCATTTAGGACCGAGATGAGGAGAAATTTCCTCACCCAGAATGGTGAACCTGTGGAATTCTCTACCACAGAAAGTTGTTGAGGCCAATTCACTAAATATATTCAGAAAGGAGTTCGATGAAGTCCTTATTACTCGGGGGATCAAGGGTTATAGCGAGAAAGCATGAATGGGATACTGAAGTTGCATGTTGTAAGGGGTGATTTGCAGGGGGTCAGCTTTCCCTTCTGACGTTATATGAGCGGTTCAGAATCGCTCCCACACACTTGGTTCTAGAGACTGGAATTAAGAAGGGACTGTGACAGATTTGGACAGAGAATCGGTTTCAAGGTAGGAAGCAGGTATGGCGTTATTGTCTTTAAAAAGAAGTAAAAAGGCACACCTTTAATAACACACAAAGACAAATATACACTGAAGGGTACAACACATTGAATAACTTGTCCAATTACAGTCTGTGGGGAAAAGAATACAGCTTAAGCTCTAAATGGGGTAAAGAGGCGAATGCAGATATATTTACACAAGTTATCACAGCCTCCCCCTCTCCCAATTCCCCTAACTCACTAAGTTATAGCACTCAGGGTTCAGGGACTATGCTCACCAATCCCTTTAGACAGTTGAGCGGTGAATCACGGTTTCGGGGTTCGCTGCACTTGGCCTTCTAGGTGAGCCACACCCTGGATGGAGGAGAGGAATTCGGACTGCGTCGTCTTCAGTTGAGGTGCGTCCGTTGTTGCGGTAAGTTGCGTTTCGGATGTATGCGATAACTACCCACTTTCTTTGGTTTTAGTTAGTCCATTTAGGTAAATTCTTACCCGTTGGCCGTTCAGAAGTAGATTGTAGAGTGGAAATAAATGTCGACTCTTCGGTTTTTGCTGAGTTGGTTTTGGTTGGTCGTTTCGCTGGTTGTGGTAGCCCGGGTTTTTCAATTTGATTGCTGACATCCTTCCATTTCGTGGGCCTCGTGCTCAGTCGGTCCTTCACGATTTCTTGTAGGTTCCTTCACGATTCTATTTCTTCACTGTAGAGCAAGCAGGCTGCTTGTCTGTGTCTGTGTTCCAGTCTGTGCGAGTTACAGTCTGTGTTCCGCTAGCTTTGAGTTCTGCTAGTTTTTCTGTGTTCTGCTAGTTTTCCTTGTTCTGCTAGTCTGCGTGCTGCTTCTTGCTGGTAAAAACTGGGGGACAGATATATCCCCAAAAAAGGCTCCGTTATCTTCCATCAATTCTCTTGGGCTCTGTTTAAACTGTACTGTCCATTGATTTTCAAATGTCTCCTTTGTCAGCAGTAACTCGAATAGGGTGTGAGAATGTGCTATCAATGGTTTTGCATTGTTTTTGGATTGTCTAGTTTCTTGACCAAGATTTCCATTGTGCTTGATTGGGTAATTCAATTATCTCTTCGAGGATGAATAGTTCCCCCAGACAGTCTGGGGTCTTTAATATACGAATTTGGCCCCACCTCCTGTATTTGGTAACTCTTTTTATTTTGCAGCCAAAATGTTGTAGAATCTTAAAATGGATATGCTCCTTCCCATAGATGTTTAGGGGATCTCAAGCTTCAGTAATTTAGGTCCATTTTGAATTACCTTTCCTCTGAGTCCAAACACTGGGGGGGGGGGGGGTCTCCATGAATCCATACGCTTTTATCCCCCGCAGGTTTCGTCTGCCCCTTTAACTCATGTTAAAAGCCCAGAAAGGGATTCTTCTCCTCTGTAGGGGAAAGGTACCTGGAATCTTTGCGAGTTATTGGTAAATTCTACATTCCCCCCTGTGATAACATATCACTTATGGTATCATTCTTCGAGGTGAGCGAAGTTCCTGACTCCCAAGAGATAACCTTCCCCATAAATTAGCTAAACAAATGCCCAAAATGCATTACACTTATGCAACATATCCATCGATGCACACTTTTCTCTTTGCAGTTATAAACTTTTTACAATTCTACCCTCCCTGCTTGGAGGGGGATCATTCACTACAATTGCATTTCAGCACAGTTACATTTCATTTCAGTTACATTATATTCACCAGCATATAGGCAAAGTACAACCACATTACAGAAGGAAAAAAACCTAGATTAAAATTGAACAACATGAATTGGTCTCCTGAGGTTTGTCCATCACCCGGTAATGTCTGGATCCTACCCTTGAGAACTGCTTTCAGGCTGGCTGACACACAAGACAAACTCAAAATAATCAACTAAACATTATTGCAACATTACCCTCAATTCTAAACCAAACTATGAAATATTCTTAACCTAAAATTAGAGCTATGTACAACCGCCACCCGTCTCCGGGTGCCCTGGTTAGTCGCTGTCAGGCCCATACCTTGAGCGGCCTGATAGCCGCCTGGATGCTAGGGTTTCCCCGCAGCTGGTGAGCTGGATACCCTTGTCTCTGGGACAGCTCGTTGCTACTGCTCCTGTGAGTCCCTCACCGCTGGAGGCTGCTGGCTGGTGGTCCCTACTCTGAGCGCACTCTGTTCTTCTGACCTTCGGCCTTTCCTGTCGGGCTGCCCTTCTCCTAGGGTAGATTCGCTGAGGCTCAGATGCCGGTGACCACGGGATCTTTGGCGTACGGAGGGTTCTTCTCAGGGCTTGGGTTACTGGAGGTGCGTCCGAATCCCAAACGATCGGTGCGATAGCCCCTCCGGTGCTGCAATTCACCGCCCCTATAGGCACAGTTTCTGAGCCTGCCACATTCCCTGTGGGCCCTCCACCGTCGGGGGCGGCCAACGGAGGGTCCCTGTCCTGAGGACAGTTCACCCCTCCCGGCTGCCCTCTGTGCTTGGCTGACCCTGGGTTGTACAGCTTGCACTGGTTGATGTGGAACCAATTAGTACGGCGGAGCAGCTTTATGGCACAGACCATTGGGCTTGCCTTGTCCTCAATGCAGTATGGCCCCATATATAATGCATCAAAAACCCCGACCCGAGCATAGTTCCTCACCATGACCTGGTCCCCTATTTCCCATTCGTGGTGTTTGCTGGGTTCTAGCAGCAATCGGTTCCCTTGATGATGTCAGTCCATGTTACTAGCAGCCTGACAGTGGATCTGTTTGAGGTGTTCAAACAGGTTCCTGACAAACCGATCCCGGTTCACCTCTCTAAGCTGACTTTCTGTGAGCACCGGGTCTCGGACATGGGTGGGGGTCCGCATGATCCGGCCAGTCATGAGCTCGTATGAGGAATACCCGGTGCTCTTTGACTGGCTGGCTCGGATCCCCATTAGGATCAACGGTAAGACCTCCACCGACTCTTGGGGTGAGTCTCCCGTCTCCTTCCGCAGCCTTTCTTTAATGCTGCGGTTTAAACGCTCCACAATACCAGATGACTGTGGATTGTGGGCAACATGCCATTTCCCCTTCATGCCGAGCACCTTAAGGGTTGCCTGCATTACCTGCCCGGTGAAATAGCGCCCCTGGTCGGACTCTGCATACTGCGCGAGTCCTCATCGTGAGAACAATGCCCTCACTAGAATCTTAGCTGTCCCTAGTGCGGTGGCTGTACTGCAGGGGAAGACTTCAACCCATTTTGAGAACATGTCCACCAGGACGAGGCAGTACTTGTAGCCTCCCTGGGCGGTGGGTAGGTGCCCGATGTAGTCAATTTGGAATGACTGCCATGGTCCCTCTACCCTCCTAACGTGTCCTAAGGTCACCTTCCTTTTCTGGGGGTCAGCATTGTTCGCAGCACACACCAGGCAGTTCGCACAGAACACGCGGACGTCCTCCCTGAGTCCCAGCCGCCATCCTGCCTGGTCCACCCGTTGCCAGGTGGTCTCAGGGCAGGGGTGTCGCGCTCCTGGACCCTCATGTGCCTGTTTTAGGAATTCTCTCTGGTGCTGCTGCAGCACGACCCATTGTCCATCTTTAAACAGAATGCCTTCCTTAATGGTAATGGCCGCTGTGCCGTACGGACCTTCTTTTCTCTCTCCTCTAGCTAGCGCGTTCAGGACTGCTTTCAGGACTGGTTCCTGCAGCTGAACTGTATTTAAGTCTGGGGCCAAAGCTGTCCCTGTATTCCCTGCTGCCCTGTTTTTATTCTTGACCGCTGCTATGCGGCCGGTGTCATAGGGGTCCCAGAACTTTCCAGTGCGGGCACCTTCTTTGGCCACTTTGTCAGCCTGTTGGTTTCCCTCTGCACGGGTTTCGGTTTTTGAATGGGCCTTCACCTTATGTAGACCTTTCCTTCTTCCCCCACCGCTGTCATGATTTTCTCCAGCTGGGGCTTCATTGCCAGGGGTCTCCCATCAGCAGACGTGTATCCGCGACGGGACCAGATTGCCAGGTACTCCGTACATGAATTGCAGGTGAACATACTGTCCGAGCAAATCGTGTACGTGGTATGGAAATCTTTGGGGTGGGTCACCATGTTCATTACGGCGGGCAGTTCAGCATGCTGGGCGCTCATGGTGCTGGCGAGCTTGATTGCCAGGGAAATACCTGCCCTTGGGTCATGGACTCCGCACCCAGTGAGTCGTTCGCCAGCAGATACCGTGCTGGATCAGTCCACATAGATGCCCCGGCCTGTAGGGTGTAACCCCGCCCGAAGGACAAACGTAGGTCCCCTGCAGTCAGAATCAGGGGAAGTCGTAACGGGGAACAAAGAAATGGCGGACCAATTGAACAAGTACTTTGGTTCGGTATTCACGAAGGAGGACAAAAAAAAACCTTCTGGTTATAAAAGGGGTCGGGGGGTCTAGTAAGGAGGAGGAACTGAGGGAAATCCTTATTAGCCGGGAAATTGTGTTGAGGAAATTGATGGGATTGAAGGCCGATAATTCCCCAGGGCGGGATGGACTGCATCCCAGAGTACTGAAGGAGGTGGCCTTGGAAATAGGGGATGCATTGACAGTCATTTTCCAACATTCCATTGACTCTGGATCAGTTCCTATCGAGTGGAGGGTAGCCAATGTAACCCCACTTTTAAAAAAGGAAGGAGAGAGAAAACAGGGAATTATAGACCGGTCAGCCTGACATCGGTAGTGGGTAAAATGATGCAATCAATTATTAAGGATGTCATAGCAGTGCATTTGGAAAGAGGTCACATGATAGGTCCAAGTCAGCATGGATTTGTGAAAGCGAAATCATGCTTGACAAATCTTCTGGAATTTTTTGAGGATGTTTTCAGTAGATTGGACAAGGGAGAACCAGTTGATGTGGTATATTTGGACTTTCAGAAGGCGTTCGACAAGGTCCCACACAAGAGATTGATGTGCAAAGTTAGAGCAGATGGGATTGGGGGTAGTGTGCTGACATGGATTGAGAACTGGTTGTCAGACAGGAAGCAAAGAATAGGAGTAAATGGGTACTTTTCAGAATGGCAGAAAGTGACTCGTGGGGTACCGCAAGGTTCTGTGCTGGGGCCCCAGCTGTTTACACTGTACATTAATGATTTAGACGAGGGAATTAAAAGTAATATCACCAAATTTGCAGATGACACTAAGTTGCGTGGCAGTGTGAGCTGCAAGAATGATACTGTGAGGCTGCAGAGCGACTTGGATAGGTTAGGTGAGTGGGCAAATGCATGGCAGATGAAGTATAATGTGGATAACTGTGAGGTTATCCACTTTGGTGGTAAAAACAGAGAGACAGACTATTATTGAATGGTGACAGATTAGGAAAAGGGGAGGTGCAAAGAGACCTGGGTGTTGTGGTACATCAGTCATTGAAGGTTGACATGCAGGTGCATCAGGCGGTTAAGAAAGCAAATGGCATGTTGGCCTTCATAGCAAGGGGATTTGTGTACAGGGGCAGGGAGGTGTTGCTCCAGTTGTATAGGGCATTGGTGAGGCCACACCTGGAGTATTGTGTGCAGTTTTGGTCTCCTAACCTGAGGAAGGACATTCTTGCTATTGAGGGAGTGCAGCGAAGGTTCACCAGACTGATTCCCGGGATGGCGGGACTGACCTATCAAGAAAGACTGGATCAACTGGGCTTGTATTCACTGGAGTTCAGAAGAATGAGAGGTAACCTCATAGAAACATTTAAAATTCTGACGGGGTTAGACAGGCTAGATGCAGGAAGATTTTTCCCAATGTTGGGGAAGTCCAGAACCAGAGGTCACAGTCTAAGGATAAGGGGTAAGCCATTTAGGACCGAGATGCGGAGGAACTTCTTCACCCAGAGAGTGGTGAACCTGTGGAATTCTCTACCACAGAAAGTTGTTGAGGCCAATTCACTAAATACATTCAAAAATGAATTAGATGAGGTCCTTAGTCCTAGGGGGATCAAGTGGTATGGCGAGAAAGCAGGAATGGGGTAATGAAGTTGAATGTTCAGCCATGAATTCATTGAATGGCGGTGCAGGTTTGAAGGGCCGAATGGCCTACTCCTGCACCTATTTTCTATGATTCTATGTCTATGTGTACCTCCCATACCCCTTCTATGGAGCACCTGTGGGCTTTCCCTTGATAGATTAGGTTGGCTGCGAGCCTTGGCTCGCTGGGGCCTTCTACTCTGAGGTCCATCTGGGAGGGGAGTAGAGTCCAGCGAGCAATGCGGGCACTGCTCACTGTCCCGTTTTTAATCCTCCCGTCTAGGAGCATCTGAGTAGGTGTGTGGTGGGTTAGGAGTGTTAGAGGAGACCCTCCCGTGAAGATCAAGGATCTTTTCACTGCCCAATGTGTGGCTAGGAGATGTCACTCACAGTTGGAGTACCCTTTCTCCACATCTGTGAGGATCCTGGAGGAGTAAACCACCGGTCTCAGCTCTTAAAGCAGCACTGAGCTCACATTGTCCCCGCTGGCTGCCACCTCCAGGAAAAACTCCTTTCCTACATCTATCGCTCCTAAGGCTGGTGCGGTCTGCAAGTCCTTCTTGATCTGATTAAATGCTGCCTCGCAACCCTCATCCCAGTCCCACTCTACCCCCTTGTGTAGGAGCCTGAGCAGAGGGGCTGCGGTGGCTGCATAATCCTCAATAAAGTCTCTGCAGTACCTGGTGAGCCCTAGAAAGGATCTTACCCCTGTCACAGTGTTGGGGGCTGGTAACTCCTGTACTGCCTCCCTTCTAGCCTTGTCTATGGCCCTTTCCCCAGCGCGCACAATCAACCCCAGGAATTTGACTTCCTTCTGGCCGATCTGTGCCTTCTTGGGGTTTAATTAAACCCTTCTTTTAGCAGCTCCAGCAGCTCAGCCAGCAGTGGGCCATGCTCCTTCCACTGATCGGTGAACAGGAGCACGTCATCCACATACTGCACCAACTGCTGGGGTCTGCTAAAGCCCTTTAAACAGTTCGCCATGCATTGGTCAAAAATGCTGGGACTATTGTGGAAGCCTTGGGGAAGACAGTTCCACGTGTATTGTTGGCCCTTAAAGGTAAAGGCGAACTTGTACTGGTCCTCCCGTTTTAAAGGAATGGACCAGAACCCAATTGAAATGTCCAGCACCGTGAAAGTGGTCGCAGATGCTGGAATACTCCCGATGAGCTCCGTTACGGCTGCTACAGTGGGTGCACAGGCAGGGATATTGTTATTTATTACTAGATAGTCCACGGTGGCCCTCCATAAGTTGTTCGGTTTCTTAACCGGCCACAGTGGGGAGTTCACATGGGTAGCTATCGGTCTTAACACCCCTTGCTCTACCAGTGATCCCAGCGCTGTTGTTAGGTCAGCCTCTGCCTCCCTGAGGAAGTTATAGTGCTTTTGTGGTCGGGTCATGGGGTCCCCTTCTATACTAACTTCCCCCCGTTACCCTACCACAGTCATGTTTGTGGGTGGCAAATGCTGCAAGTGTGCCCGTACATATGCCGGTACTCCACTGGGGTGTTACTTACCAGTAATTCCAAGTCATAACCCTCCTTTGGCTTCACGGTACACAATGCTCCCTTGGCCCCTTTTTCTGGGATCATTGCCACCTCATCTTCCCTGTCAGTCACTATGGCTCCCCATAGACAGTGGTTCCTGAGATCCACTAGGATCTGGTGGCCAATGATAAAATCAGCCCCCAGGATCACTTTTTCCTTTTGCTCCCATTTCATCAGGATACACTTCCATTTGTTTTTTAGTGTCCCTAACTGAATGGTGAGCGGGATGGAAAACGAACCAGTTTGCTCATTGATTGTGAACCCCAGTAGACTGTACGGGACCCCGTTCGATAGGGGTGAAGTAGCTGGGTTATCTGCATATACAAGGGTGCTGGAAACACCAGGTTCTAGCAGGTAGGTCGCTTTAACTTTCTCCACCTCCATCCTAACGCACGGTCTCTTCCAGGCATCGTACTATAGGGAACACAGGTACACAGGCTGCGCTGGCTCTAGTCAATCATCTTGGTGGGTTGGAGCAGAGGGTTTTACCGGACCGGCTACTGCACCAGTTGCGATAGCTACTGCTCCCTGTCCGTTTATGAGTGTCTGTAGGGCGGCTACGAGTGTCTCATATATGTCGGGTGTTCCTGCCCCGGCCTTACGGGCTGGGGCTGAAGTGGCCTTTCCCTTACTCTCTTTCCATGGGTTCCTACAGTCCTTCCTCCAGTGCCCACTTTTCCAACACCCAAAACACTCGCCCCCTTTGTGGGGAAGATTCCCACCTTCCTGATGCCACTCTCTGTTGCCTTGGCTGGGTTAATCTCATGGACCCTCCCTTTAGAGGAGGGTTCCTCTGTCCCTCTACTGTTCCGGTAAGCCAGTGTCAACTGTCAGACCACTGTCTCCTCGGTGGTTCTGGGATCTCTTGGATCGAACCAGAACTGGGCTTTTGCCTTTATTCCAGGTAAGCTGTTTGCCACCAGGCTGCGGAGCCAGTGAGCCAGCTCGTTAGATTTCACGTGGGCCCGGTCAAGAACCCCACTACAGGCCCTTTCGTTGACCGGACACAACCTGTCGGCGAAAGCCTGTGGAGTCTCCCCATAGAGCTGCACTCTTTTCTCCACTCGGGAGAAAGGACTCCCGTCGCTCATACCCAGGGCCTCTAGAACCTCCTCCTTAACCGTACCGTATGTATTTCGCCCCTTTCTTCTGTCTGCAGAGATGGAATGGCAGAGCTTGGTGTCTAGCGAGATAACCAACAGCTTAGCCTGCTCTGAATCATCGCACCCGTTAATATCCCCTGTGTGTTCCACTTCCAGGAACTGTACCGAGAGATCCCACTGTTGGGTGAGCTTACTTAGGTGGCCTATCATAGCCCTCAGTTTTTGGGTGTCGTGGGCGACTACGAAGCTGCTTTCTAGGGGTCCTGCTGCCCATTGGCATCAGGCGGGCCAAACTTCTGCTGCCGGACCAGGTGCACTGGCCCTGGTTCCGGCCCTTCTTGTGTTGGCTCACACTCTTCCCCCTGCTGCCAAGCTGAGTTAAAACTCGGGGCTGCCGGTGTTGGTAGATTGCAATCCTTGCCTGCCCCGCACTCTGGCTGACACCCCTGCTGCCCCGGGCCATTCCTGGGAGCTAAAGACGGTGACTGAAGGGTTTCTCCTTGCCCAACCAGGTGGTCCTGGCCAAACCAGGGCTTAAGAGGCATACCATGCCTTTAGCCCGGGATAGAGCAAGGTTCAAGCTTTGGATCTGCTGCTGGCAGGGGCCGTGATCTCCTGCCTCAAATTGCCTGGTACTGGCTACCTTATAGGCTACCTGAATGTCTCTCACCCTCTCCCCGTACTCTTTAAATTGCTTGGCGAGGCGGGAATTCTCTTCCCGCAATGCCAGTTCGCTATACTTGGCTTCAATAATCTGACAGTGTAAAAGGTCCAATTGGGTGTTGTGCCTTTCTTTAGTGAGCTCTCTACTTTCCTTTAACTGTCAGACCTCTTTCCACAGCTTTTCCCCGACTTTGGCCCTTGCGCTGGACCTCTCTTCTGCCTGTCTCAATACTCCCTTTAATTTCTCAATCTCCTCATCTCGAAGCCGGATCTGTTGCTGAAGGCAAATTAGCCAAATGGCCTTCTCTATTGACCTTTTATGGTCCTTGCTCTCGGTCCATTGAGCTGCAGCATCTTCTGGACGCTCAGCATACAATAGATCGAGTACCCACTCCTTAGTCACATTTACCCTCTTAAACACATACGAGGAAATCCCATCTTCCATTTGGCTTCGTTTCCTGAAACCAGTCTCTCTCTTATCACGTCCCTTGTACCCGTGTCCCATCTGGGTCGCCAATATGTAAGGGGTGGTTTGCAGGTGGTCAGCTTGCCCTTCTGACCTGATATGAGCGGTTCTGAATCGCTCCCACACCCTTGGTTCTAGACACTGGAATTATGAAGGGACTTTGACAGACTTGGACAGACAATCGGTTGAAAGCTAGGAAGCAGGTATGGCTTTATTGTGTTTAAAAATAAGTAAAAAGGCACACCTTTAATAACACACACAGACCAATACACACTGAAGGGTACAACACATTAAATAAATTGTCCAATTACAGTCTGTGGGGAAAAGTATACAGCTTAAACATTAAATGGGTAAAGAGGCGAATGCAGATACATTTACACAAGTTATCACAGCCTCCCCACCTCCCAATTCCCCTAACTAACTAAGTTATAGCTCTCAGGGTTCAGGGACTATGCTCACCAATCCCTTTAGACAGTTGCAGGTGAATCACGGTTTCGGGGTTCGCTGCACTTGGCCTTCTAGGCGAGCCGTACCCCGGATGGAGGAGAGGATTTCGGAATGCGTAGTCTTCAGTTGGAGTGCGTCCGTGGATGCGGTAAGTTGCGGTTCGGATTATGGGATAAGTCGCCACTTTCTTTGGTTTTAGTTAGTCCTTTTAGGAAATTTCTCACCCGTTGGCCGTTCAGAAGTAGATTGCAGAGTGGAAATAACTGTTGATTCTTCGGTTTTTGCTAAGTTGGTTTTGGTCGGTCGTTTCGTTGGTTGTGGTAGCCCTGGTTTATCAATTTCATTGCTGTCAACCTTCCATTTCGTGGGCCTCGTGCTCCGTCGGTCCTTGACGATTTCTTGTAGGTTCCTTCACGATTCCATTTCTTCACTGTAGAGCAAGCAGGCGGCTTGTCGTGTCTGTGTTCCAGTCTGTGCGAGTTACAGTCTGTGTTCCGCTAGCTTTGAGTTCTGCTAGTTTTCCTGTGTTCTGCTAGTTTTCCTTGTTCTGCTAGTCTGCGTGCTGCTCCTTGCTGGTAAAAACTGGGGGACAGATATATCCCAAAAAAAGGCTCCGTTATCTCCCATCAAATCTCTTGGGCTCTGCTTAAACTGTACTGTCCATTGATTTTCAAATGTCTCCTTTGTCAGCAGTAACTCGAATAGGGTGTGAGAATGTGCTATCAATGGTTTTGCATTGTTTTTGGATTGTCTAGTTTCTTGACCAAGATTTCCATTGTGCTTGATTGGTAATTCGATTTTATCTTCGAGGGTAAATAGTTCCCCCAGACAGTCTGGGGTCTTTAATACACGAATTTGGCCCCACCTCCTGTATTTGGTAACTCTTTTTTTTTTGCAGCCAAAATGTTGTAGAATCTGAAAATTGATAAGCTCCTTCCCATAGATGTTTAGGGGATCTCAAGCGTCTGCAATTTAGGTCCATTTTAAATTCCCTTTCCTATGAGTCGAAACACTTGGTGGGGGGGGGGGGAAATCTCCGTGAATGCATCGCCTTTTAACCCCCGCAGGCTCCGTCTGCACCTTTAAACTCATTTTAATAGCCCAGAAAGGAATTCTTCTCCTCTGTAGGGGAAAGGTACCTGGAATCGTTGCGAGAGAGACAGAGACAGAGACAGAGACAGAGTCAGAGAGACAGAGTGAGAGAAAGAGAGACAGAGACAGAGACAGAGAGACTGAGAGAGAGACAGAGAGAGAGAAAGAGTGACAGAAAGAGAGAGACAGAGAGAGACAGATACAGAGACAGAGAGACAGAGTCAGAGAGACAGAGAGAGAGAAAGAGAGACAGAGAGAGTGAGAGCGAGAGAGAGAGAGAGACAGAGAGAGAGAGCGAGAGAGACGGAGAGAGAGAGAGAGACAGAGTGAGAGAGAGAGATACAGAGCCAGAGTGAGACAGAGATTGAGAGACAGAGAGAGAGAGAGATAGAGAGAGAGAGGCGGTGAGACTAGAGAGACAGAGAGAGACAGAGAGACAGAGCTGCAGAGACAGACAGACAGACAGACAGACAGAGAGAGAGACAGACAGACAGAGGCAGAGAGAGAGAGACAGAGAGAGAGAGACAGAGAGAGAGAAAGCAAGCGAGGGAGACAAAGAGAGAGAGAGAGTGAGAGAGAGAGTGAGACGAGAGAGACAGAGAGAGAGCCAGAGAGAGAGAGAGAGAGGAGAGAGACAGAGAGAGAGTGACAGAGGGTGAGAGAGAGACAGAGAGACAGAGAAAGAGAGAGACAGAGAGAGACAGAAAGAGAGAGAGACAGAGCGAGAGAGAGAGAGAGAGATAGAGCGAGAGAGAGAGAGAGAGAGAGAGACAGAGAGAGAGAGAGTGACAGAGAGAGAGAGACAGAGAGAGATAGAGCGACAGAGCGAGATAGAAATAGAGGAAGAGAGAGAGAGAGACAGAGAGACAGAAAGACAGAGAGAGAGAGAGAGAGAGAGAGAGAGAGAGAGAGAAAGAGAATGAGACAGAGTGAGACAGAGAGAGACAGAGCGAGAGAGAGAGAGAGAGAGAGAGAGAGAGATTGAGAGAGACAGAGAGAGAGAGACAGAGAGAGAGAGAAAGAGAGAGAGACAGAGCGAGACAGAGCGAGTGCGAGAGAGATAGTGTGAGAGAGATAGAGACAGAGAGAGACAGTGACAAAGAGTAGAGACAGAGAGAGATAGAGAGACAGAGCGAGAGAGAGATACAGGAAGCGAGAGAGAGACAGAGAGAGAGAGAGAGGGACAGAGAGAGAGAGACAGAGAAAGAGAGAGGAGAGACAGAGAGAGAAAGTGAGACAGAGAGAGACAGAGCGAGAGAGAGAGAGAGAGTGAGTGAGACAGAGAGAGAGAGAGACAGAGGGTGAGAGAAAGACAGAGAGAGAGAGAGAGAGAGAGAGATAGAAAGACAGAGAAAGAGAGAGACAGAGAGAGACAGAAAAAAGAGAGACAGAAAGAGACAGGGACAGAGAGAGAGAGAGAAAGAGGGAGAGAGACAGAGAGAGAGAGAGTGACAGACAGAGCGAGAGGTAAACAGAGAGCGAGAGACAGAGAGACAGAGAGAGAGAGAGGAGAGAGAGAGAGAAAGAGTGAGAGAGAGAGAGAACGAGAGTGACGGAGAGAGAGAGAGAGACAGAGGGAGAGAGAGATACAGAGACAGAGAGAGATGGATATTGAGAGACAGAGAGAGAGAGAGACAGAGAGAGAATGGCGGTGAGACTAGAGAGGCAGAGAGAGACAGAGAGAGAGAGCTGCAGAGAGAGTGAGAGAGAGAGACAGACAGACAGAGAGAAAGACAGACAGAGACAGAGAGAGAGACAGAGAGAGAGAGATTGATATAGGGAGAGAGAGAGAGAGAGAGACAGAGAGAGAGTGCGAGACAGGCAGAGAGAGTGAGAGAGAGAGACAGAGAGAGTGAGAGAGAAAGACAGAGAAAGTGAGAGCGATGGAGAGAGAGACTGATAGAGGGAGAGAGACAGAGAGAGCGAGATAGAGAGACAGAAAAAGAGAGAGACAGAGAGAGACAGAGAGAGACAGAGACAGAGAGCGAGAGTAGAGAGAGAGAGACAGACAGAGAGTGAGAGACATCGAGAGTGAGAGAGAGAGAGAGAGCGATGGAGACAGAGACAGAGTGAGAGAGAGGGAGAGAGAGAGCAAGAGACAGAGAGAGATAGAGAGACAGAGAGAGAGAGCGAGAGAGACAGAGACAGAGACACAGTGAGAGAGAGAGACAGAGAGAGAGATGGAGAGAGAGAGAGGGAGAGACGGAGAGAGAGAGAGAGAGAATGAGTGAGACAGAGAGAGAGCGAGAATAACAGAGCGAGAGAGAGAGATAGAGTGAGAGAGGCAGTGAGAGCGAGAGAGAGACGGAGATAGAGAGTGAGAGAGTGAAAGAGACATGGAGTGAGAGACAGAGAGCAAGAGACATAGAGAAAGAGAGAGAGAGACAGAGAGACTGAAAGACAGAGAGAGAGAGAGAGAGAGAGAGAGAGAGAGAGAGAGAGAGAAAGAGAATGAGACAGAGTGCGACAGAGAGAGAGAGAGAGATAGAGAGAGAGAGATTGAGAGAGACAGAGAGAGAGTGACAGAGAGAGAGAGAGACAGAGAGAGAAAGAGAGGAGAGAGACAGAGAGAGAGAGACAGAGGGTGAGAGAGAGACAGAGGGAGGGAGAGATAGAGAGACAGAGAGACAGAGAAAGAGAGAGACAGAGAGAGACAGAAAGGGAGAGAGACAGAGAGAGAGAGAGAAAGAGAGACAGAGACAGAGAGAGAGAGCGAGCGACAGAGATAGCGAGAGGTAAAGAGAGAGCGAGAGAGAGATACAGAGAGGAAGAGACAGAGAGAGAGAGAGAGATAGGAGAGAGAGAGAGAGCGAGACAGAGAGAGAGAGACAGAGAGAGCGACGTTGAGAGAGAGAGAGACAGAGGGAGAGAGAGAGATACAGAGCCAGAGAGAGAGAGAGTGAGAGAAAGAGAGAGAGAGAGAGACAGAGAGAGAGCGGCGGTGAGACTAGAGAGACAGAGTGGGACAGAGAGAGAGAGCTGCAGAGAGAGTGAGAGAGACAGACATACAGAGAGAGAGAAAGACAGATTGAGGCAGAGAGAGAGACAGATAGAGCGAGAGAGAGACAGGCAGAGAGAGTGAGAGAGAGACAGAGAGAGTGTGAGAGAAAGACAGAGAGAGTGAGAGCGACGGAGAGAGAGAGAGACTGATAGAGGGAGGGAGATAGAGAGAGCGAGAGAGAGAGAGACAGAGAGAGAGAGACAGAGAGAGAGAGAGACAGAGAGAGTGAGACAAAGAGAGAGACAGAGAGAGAGAGAGCGAGGGAGAAACAGATAGAGACAGAGAGAGAGAGAGGGAGAGAGAGAGCGAGAGACAGAGAGAGAGAGAGAGAGAGAGAGGGACAGAGACAGAGACACAGAGAGAGAGAGAGACAGAGTGAGAGAGAGGGAGAGAGAGAGAGGGAGATTCGGAGAGAGAGAGAGAGAATGAGTGAGACAGAGAGAGAGGGAGAATGACAGAGAGAGAGAGTGAAATAGAGTGAGAGAGACAGATAGAGCGAGAGAGAGACAGGCAGAGAGAGTGAGAGAGAGACAGAGAGAGTGTGAGAGAAAGTCAGAGAGAGTGAGAGCGACGGAGAGAGAGAGAGACTGATAGAGGGAGGGAGATAGAGAGAGCGAGAGAGAGAGAGACAGAGAGATAGAGTGACAGATAAAGAGAGAGACAGAGAGACAGGGAGCGAGAGAGACAGAGAGAGAGAGACAGAGAGAGAGAGAGAGACAGAGAGAGTGAGACAAAGAGAGAGACAGAGAGAGAGAGAGCGAGGGAGACACAGATAGAGACAGAGAGAGAGAGAGATGGAGAGAGAGAGCGAGAGACAGAGAGAGAGAGAGAGAGAGAGAGAGGGACAGAGACAGAGACACAGAGAGAGAGAGAGACAGAGTGAGAGAGAGGGAGAGAGAGAGAGGGAGAGTCGGAGAGAGAGAGAGAGAATGAGTGAGACAGAGAGAGAGGGAGAATGACAGAGTGAGAGAGTGAAATAGAGTGAGAGAGACGGAGAGTGCGAGAGAGAGACGGAGATAGAGAGACGGAGGGAGACGGAGATAGAGCGAGCGAGACACAGAGAGAGGCAGAGTGAGAGAGAGAGAGAGAGTCGAGAGAGACATTGAGAGAGACAGAGAGAGAGAGACAGGGAGCGCGAGAGCGAGACAGAGAGCGAGAGAGAGAGAGCGAGAGACAGACAGAGAGAGAGAGGGAGAGAGAGAGAGAGACAGAGAAA